>NC_135411.1:43983535-44283535 GCF_051991245.1 Festucalex cinctus
TGAGATCGTTATTTGATAAAAAAAAATAAATAAATAAAAAATTACAAACTATCCGATTTAAAACCTAAACGTTTGTCAGTTGAGGTTTTGCTGTACTTCTGCTCACAGAAGAGCCTAGAAACTAACAACTTGGATGGATGGATGGATGGACTTTATTCAACCTGTGAGAGAAATTAGATTATCATAAAAAGACAAATACAAAAGCAGAAATTAGGGGACCCACGGAAAATTATTTTTAGAATCAAGGTGGGAAATATCAAAGTTTATGTTTTGATGAATCTGATGCTAACCACTGTTTCTATTTAACGTCATCTCATGTGTTGTAATTTACAATTAAGGCGTTGTTTTGCTAAGCCATATGTAATTGCTCATGGTGATCAAAACAGATGTAATTAAGTTAACCATTGAGTATTTTGATTTAAATTTCGAATGTCAATCCAAAGATGTGCGGGCACGCCTGGTTACAATGTAGTCATTAGAAGCCATTGTTAAAGGTAATGTTAGATTGTTTGTATACATTTTCAAAATATTAAACACACAAAAAAATACTGAACAGCAGCTACATTTTCCCCCTTATACTAATGCAGATTTGTTTTCAATATTTATTTATTTATTTATTTATTTTATTTTTTTGAGAAAACATACAGAATAGTGAATGTTTATCAGTGTTTTTTGTTGAATTTGTTGGGTTTTAGTCGCCCCACAATGCATTTTAAACAGTCTTGGGATGGCTGCAGAAGGCTGGCTAGTGCTTTATGTCTCGCCGTGTTAAAATAATTGGCTCTTTGCATCACACATTACTGGTACCTGTTCCCCCCCCCTCTAAATTAGCCACTCAGTAAGGCAAAGTGAACATTTCTAGCAATACTGTTATTCCAAGGTTTAGCTGCTTTGAAGTGACTCATTCTCGAGAAAAAGACTGAAGGGAGCAACCCATAAAAAAAAGAAAAAAACCTGTTGCAATCTTGTGCGCTTTGACCGGGGTTTTCGCGTTCTCAGGTGTGACCTTGCCGACGCCACGGGAAAAAAAACAAAAAAAACAGACAAGGGCGTGAAAAAAAACCCAACCCAACTGTTTAGAATCAGGGCTTCCCCACTGGCAAGGGCACTTTGACGTGCATTCTCAAGTGTGATTTTGCCAACACAACAGAGCCAAAGAAGGAGAAGAAGAGGGTGAATTAAACAACAACAACAACTCCAAAACCAGTCAGAGTTAATGGCACCTCGAAGAGGTGAAACTCTGCCCGGGTTTCACTTTCATCCATGTTTATGAAAGCTTCCTTGGTGATAGTGTGAGTGAGATTTCAACCTTGTTTACCTTCACCCTGTTCAAAACGCCCGCTATACCCAATAATGTAACCCGGTTACCAGAGCATACGAAACTGTCCAAGTATGTGTGTGAAAACCTGTGATGCTGCACAGTGCCACCAAAACATGATTGTTTTATTTCCGTAAGTTTCACTTAATTCAATTTCATGCACTGATCAAAAATAAAATTAAGGTAATATAACATTTCTGTGGATGAAACTGATTGAATTTCCATTCATTGCGATGGCAAACGTCAGTTCACGGAGTCACGGAATGGATTCAGTTCTTAACCTGAGGTTCCACTGTATGTGATAGTTCAATTGGTGTATACCTTGTCATTTTTTACTCTCACTGATTTTGCTGCATCTCTATAGTGGTTGCACTGCAGACATATTAAACTTGACTGCTCCAAAAAAGAAAATAAATAAATAAATCAAAGCATACTTTAGCATGCTGAATTTTCCCATGATATAAAAGTATGAACAAAATATCAATCTAATTAAAGATAAATGACATGCATTTCTATTTCTTCTGTGGTAGTCTATTCCAATACTTTTTAAAATAGTATGCAGAATACCCTCGTGAATATAAAAGGTACGGAAAATGAATGGCTAGATTATGTAGCATCGAGAGCTGTTTAGAGACACCAATTATAAGGAAAAAGCTGGAACATTGATTAGTCATTGACTGCACTCATTCAAATATAGAGCAGCTATTTCGAGCAGTGTCTGCGCATGCACACTAACACACACACTTGCCCACGCACACCTATGTGTGTCTAGATGAAGAGCTTCTAATGACGTGATCTTCAAGATTTTAAAGAAACAGCTGCACAGACAGCAGGAACCGTATCTGCGTCTTTTAGATCAGTGGTTGAACTAACAAGCTCCTCACTGCAATCGCTACCAACAATAATCAGGTTGTTAAACAGATGATGATCTGCCTTCACTGCAGAATTACAGTGTAAGTAATTAACAAATATAGAAATGTTAAAATCCTACTCTTGCCACATTATGAGTTAGTGTTTTTTAGCTGGAAAATTTTACAAGAATGTTGCTTGGTTGTTTGTTTTTTTGCTCTCTCTCTCTCTCTCTCTCTCTCTCTCTCTCTCTCTCTCTCTCTCTCTCTCTCTCTCTCTCTCTCTCTCTCTCTCTCTCTCTCTCTCTCTCTACCTCCCTAAATGCTTCATACAAAGTGTTTCATAATGCTTTGGTTTCTCAAAACAAGCATTTTCATGCCCTAAATTTATTATATCTCTGGAAATGAGTCAGACTTTGAATGAAGCATGAAAAAAAAACAATTGTTATTCAAATTTGAAAAATCAGGGATGTGACTCATTTCAGCAATGAAACAATGGCAATTTTTCAATGTCACAATACATCATATCTATTGCCCTATAAAGAGATACATTTGGTACCACTCGCAATTATTATTGAAATCAATGACTATACTTAACATAAGCAAAAAAAAGAAAAGAAAAAAAGAAGCATTTCCAAAGTCAACAAAGGTCGAAAGAGTTTCCACACTGAGCTTTTCATTATTGAATTACATTTTATATTACAAGGACGTTGGTAGTGTCAGGATTCATGTAAATAAAGAAAAATAGCTTCATGCAATATGCCTAGCATTACTCTGCTGATGTGGTTAGTGTAACAGAACTTTTGTCAGAGGAAAAAATGAAAATGCCCTGGTGGCTTCTGCTCTGTAAAAGGAATTGTACTCCAAAAAATGCTGTTTAATTAGGTGATCAATTACCGTCTGATCACACACGTAACAGTGATCGATGTTCATCAGCAAAGCCTGTGTCTGATTTAGGCTCCAGGCTGACCTAATTGAAAGACACTCTCTAAACTGATTCACTTTTGTTGCTTTTGTATGAAGGTAGCCCGAGTTGTTGAAGGTTTCAAATGGCAAGTGGGTTGCACAGTGTTCACTAAGCAAAGATAAGCACTGAGGAAAATGGTGGCAATAAGACTGAGCGTAAGCAGATGTCCGGTATTACTGTTATGTAAGATATATGATCTCGAAGCAGAAGCAGAGAGGCTGACTCTTGCAGCCCATCTAAGTATACGTAATTAGCATATCAGTCCTATTGTAAATGAAAAATGTTCCATGAAATGTAGCTACTTATTGGCACTATAGTGTCTGTCTTATGTTATGTAGTTAGAATCTGGACGAGTTGCATGTAATTCTGTCCAAACCTTGCAGTACACCAAAATTATCACTCTTTTGGTTTTTTTTTTTCCATCTCATCTCATGGGGTTCTGCTAATGTTGATCAGAAACATAAGTTGGTTGGGTATTTTATCTTGTGACACTTTATTTGATGCTTAATAGCAGTGTTTGTATTTACTGAAGTCTTTAAACTATACAGTTTATTGGTGGGCATAAACTTATTTGAGCCATTGTGTATATTTTTTTCATCTAGTGAGCATTACACTATAAAAAAAAAATGTTAAAAAAGGAAGAAAAAAAAACCCAGTAATTTTGCTGCCACTCCTGTTTATAGTTTTAGATCTCATGAAACGTATACTTGGTAGTGCTGAGCCGTATCATATGCATCCGTATGTCCAATTGTTTGCTTTGCATATTATTCACCCTCTCAAGTTTTCCCTTTTACTTTCAAAATAAATGTTAAAGAAATAGTAGTTATTTTCACTTAGTAACTTCACAAAGAAATTACAGTAAAACTACACATTTTTACTGCTAATCTCTCAATAATAAAAAAAAATTTCTATTATTTTTTTTAGGGTTTTAAAGTTGAATTTGACATTTTATTCCATTAAACAGTAGACAAAATATTTGTGAAATTATGGTACATTTGTGAGTGTATTTTAACAATCAGATGTATTTCAATTTTTTTTATTTTTTTATTTTTTTTAAGAACAGAAATATTGTGTGTTTTTAGGTTCAGTGATTTCATGTTAGTTTACATTGGACATGTAAAATCATTTTATTTTTGTAAAATAAATGAAATTTTTAAAATACAGAAAAAAACCTGTAAAATAAAAAGTAAAATTCTGGTATATAGTGTCGATGAAATCCAAATAAATTCACACTTGTGCACCCAATTCTGGTTTAAGAAAAATCATGGATGATGTATGTAATCATTCCACCGAGGAAACATAACGATTCAAATCATTCAAACCTCAAATGAAACTGACATTTTCCCCTATGGTGACTCTGTAAACTTCTGATGGTGACCTTCAGATCATCTTTTATTAGCTTTTATTTGACAAGTCCAGTATAAAGTGGTCTTCAAAGAATCTTTACTTATGTATTTCCTATTTCCACATTATTGGTAGTAATTTTTTGTCTCCATGAATTGGGTAAAATAGGCTGCCACTAATTTTGTCCTTCTTTACTTTCTCAGTGAAAATTGACAAGGACAAGCAGGAAAAGACAGACATCTTGTCCAGCAAGACAGAAAAGCTGGACGCCTTTGACAAGAAGGAAATGGCGGAGAAGCAGAACAAAGACAACTGCCCAGACAAGAACCTGAAGCCTGAGAAGATTCTCAAAGATGAAGAAAAGATGGACAAGATGAATGGTGAGAAAAACAACAAGGTCAATGAGAAGGCAGAGAAGACGGACAAGCCAGAGAAGACCAACAAAGAAGAGGAAAAGAAGCTGACTGAAAAGGAGAAAGGAGGAAAAGGGGTGGCCAAGTCTCCAACAGGCAACGGCAGCAAGACCCTGCCAAGTCCAAGCAAGAGCAAGGTGGATCTTACACACGCACACACATTTAACACATGCAGTATTTCCTCACACGCTCAAGGTGTCAGATCTCGGAATAGCATGAGACAAACACTTGACTTTACACACCAACACACTCAATTTTGAGGTTGGACTTCTGTCAAAGTCAGTGTACTTCTAACTCTGCAGCTCACCAATGTGTACACTTACCAGGAAGATTAAAAAAACAAAACATTTCACTTTGATATCCATTTACGCAATATAAAATTTTAACAAACATACCTGTATTGATTACTGCTAAGGCTGATTTGAAAGCATTATATGAATAAAGATGACTGTAGCTCTTCAGCAATAGTAATTAAATGGAAGTGTATTCTACTACTATAGTCATTATTATACAGTAATATAACGATTAGGGTTAAAAGTACTAGTGCAGATGTTATAGGGGGTTAAAATCAATTTCAATCAATTTCTCTTCATTACTTTGAGTGCTGTCAAGTTGTTAAAGGGATACTTTACTTATTTAGCCATTATTGGCAGTCAAACAATATTTTGCCGATAATAAATTTGGTATTTTCATTATTTTCCATGTACAATTAGTACCCGTAAAAACACATTTTGCAAATTGCTGTTGACTGAAAATGACATCACAAGGGCTCAGTTAACCAACCACAGCTCAGCTTGTGTATGTCACATGACCAAACCGAGAAAACAGGTGAGCTGTGATTGGTTACCTGAGCCCTTGTGATGTCATTTTCAGTCGACTTAAGTTGCAAAATGTGTTTTTGAAGGTATTAATTGTACGTGAAAAATAATGAAAGTATCAAATTAATTATAGACAAAAGCTAAATAAGTGAAGTATCCCTTAAAACTACTGGTAGCCTAATACTTTTTTTGAACTTTTTTGGGGCGGACCAACAGTCCAACATTGTAGTTACTGTTCTCTAACTGACAATAATACACCAATTTAATACACCAATAAAAACATTTAAGTCAAGTCAAGTCTTTAATACACACAACTACAGCAAATTTTCATATTTGGTGCTTGTGCATGTCCAGGACCTGATTTTACATTTTATGTGCATTTGGACTGCTGCATATTTGGCACTTACTTTTATAATTTACTGCTCTTTGGAACTGGAGCATGATGAAACTTTGCTAATATGCTGATGAATAAGTTGTTGTTGTTTTTTTGTTTTTTTTAACTTGGGACTGCTATGATTAGAGTGGTTGAGTGATTAGCACGTCGTGTTACAGTTTGAATGTTGGCTCAGAATTGTGTGTAGTTTGCATGTTCTCCCAGTGCTTGTATGGGCATATTTCGGCTTCCTCACGCATTCCAAAATATGCATGTTATGGTGATTGAATACTCTAAATTGCCCATAGGTATGAATATGACTGTGAATGCATGTTTGTCAATATCAGGAGTCACCAACTCCAGTCTTCGAGGTCCACGTCCAGCATGTTTTAGCTGTTCCCTCCTCCAGCACACCTGATTCAAACAATCAGCAACCTTATTACGGATTCTGCAGAGCTTGCTGATGAGCTGTTCCGATGAATCAAGTGTGTTGGAAGAGGCGGGAAACATCCAAACAGACAGACCGGAGTTGGTGACCCCAGGTGTATATTATCTGCCCTGCTGTTGGCTGGCCCCGCCCACCTTTCAGATGGGATATAGGCTCCAGTCCACCCGCAACTCTAATAAGCATAAGCGGTCGAGAAAATGGATGAACTGTTGCAATTGTAATGTGCTCGCTGTGCTATGACATTTCTGCTTGTTCTTTTTCTATTTCTCTCCCTGTTTCATTTGATCCAAACATTCATTTTTCCTTCTCTTTTCTTTCTGTGTTCTTTTGGATCATTTTATTTGAATTGAACCTTTAGACTGAGGTGGTTTCGACCAAAACAAATTCATCCAAATCTCGCCCATCCACACTCTCTACCAATGGCGAGGCCACCTCAGCCAAACGCCCCTCCCCAACCACGACCCCAGCTAATAAAAAAAGCCCTCTGCCCAAGGCGGCAACGCCCACTGCTGCTAAGAGGCCTCCAATGGCAACTGGATCTGCAAAAGTAAGAAAGACATTATTGTAAGAGTATTGTAATATTGACAGTGCATCGGGAAAGTATTCACAATGCTGAACTTGTTACACATTTTGTTATGTTACATTGTCATTCAAAATGGATCATTTTTACCCCTCTCATTCTACATACAATACCCCATTATGACAAGATTCAAAAAAGGCTTGTGGGAATTTTGCTAATTTCTTAAAAATGAAATACATCGCATGTTCAGCCCCCAGCCCATTCAAGGACCATTAACAGGGTTGTCCTGAAGCCACTCCTTTGATAGTTAACTCATTGACTGCCATTGACGAAAAAAGACATCAAATAATGCATTTTTGCTGGGCTGGCAGTGAATGTTTTAAACACAATGTGCCAATATATTTTGTGATTATATTGCAGCATCCTTTTTTCCCTTTTTCTTTTTTTAAGGCAATTTTTGCTTAAAAATCCGTCAATTTTGGTTACATCTCATCTTAACTCATTGACTGCCATTGACGGTAAAAAGACGTCAAATAATGCATTTTTGCTGGGCTGGCAGTGAATGTGTTAAGCTGTGTGCATTTTGTCATTGTCCTGCTAATTGATGTTCCTGCCAGTAAAAAAAATATCCCCACAGCATGATGCTGCCGCCACTATAGGGATGGCATTGGGCAAGTGCTCAGTGGTGCCAGGTTCCTCTTATAATCAACATGATGTTTGGAAAACAAAAAGTAAAAAGTTGAAAAATAATTTTTGTTTCATCAGACCACACAATTTTGTTTCTCTCAGTCTTAAAGGCCTAGATACACCAATCTGACGTCGGGAGTTGGATGGCATGCACCATCTGATCAGTGTATAAATTACTGTCGTGAAAGGTTTGCCGACAAAGGTATGAAAGCCCAACTATGGTATGACATGGGGACGCGACTGGATATAGCAGGTAGGATTTACTTTTATATACCATCCTGTGCAAAAAGTAGTGGTGGGCAGATCGATCCAAATATCGATATTATCAATACCAAGTCAGGCATATCACAGTAGTGTGTTTCGATCGTGTGCCATCACGTGACTTAGCATCTCATTTTTGTAGTAGATTGCATGAACACATACAGTATTGTACTTGAAAAAAATTTTTTTGGGTATATTGTTTTGTTTTATATTTGTTGTTGCGTGATAATCTTTGACATCTTGTTTATTTAGGTTTTTCGCCGTTATTGTTTCTGAACAGTATATGATAAAGTATTTGTTTAAATTTATTTTCCTATGATCACTTTATGTGCACTTTAAGAACGTTAAAAATATATATTTTGTTATGGTTGGAATATTTCTGGTGGTAAAACATTCATAAAGTATTGTGTATTTATCAATAAACGTCCTACTTTTGTCCTTTAAAAAAAAAAAGGAAACAACACAAAAACACTTAAAGGTTGAAATTCGATCGTGAATAAACAATTCAATGACACAGCTTCCTTACTTTATTTTAAAAAATCCTTCTTATATACATTAATTTTCAAAAGGTGTCTATCGATATCGGTATTGGAGATACTGGCTGGCCCTGTATTGACTTAATATAGTATCAATACCAAAATTTGCAGTATTGCACACAACTACCGAAGAGTTTCATCCACGTGGGAGGACATCATGAGAAAAAAAGTAACCGGAATGCATTGTTAACGTTTTTATATCCCAAACCCGTAAGGAGGTTTCCGGTTGCCTTTAGAAACAATGACTACCGCCACTGATGGTATGGAGGGGAGTTACTTCTCCCGCATGTGCTGAAGGTATGGTTGGTGTGGTGTGTATTTATGTCATTTTTCTACGCGACGTGCCGATGTCTGGGCCGACCGTCGGTCACATTTGGCCGACATCGGATTGGTGCATCTAGGCCTTTAGACTCCTATAGATGCTCTTCACTCTACTATACTGGCCTAATTGGTGGTTTGCTGCTGAGATGGGTGTCCTTCTGGAAAGTTCTCTTTCCACAGAGGATGATTTGAACTTGATCAGGGCCCTTTCCCTTTGATCACTCAGTTTAGATGGACAGCCAGCTCTGGAAAAAGTCCTGCTGGCTTTGAACCTCTTCCTTTTGGGACCAACAAAGCTGTTGACATTTTTCTACTTGTACACTGTTTCACAATTCTATGTTTCGTCACCATCCTGTCTTGAAGGTCTAAAGCTTTGACTTCATGCTTTGTTTGTGCTCTTACATTCACTGGCAACGTTGGGACTTTGTATAGACAGGTGTGTTGCTTTCCAGATCATTTCCAAACCAAGCACATTGGACTCCAATTAAGCGTAGACACATCTCAAGGATGATGAAGGAAAGCAGGATGCACCTGAGCTCACCTTTGAGCTACAAAGGCAAAGGCTGGGAACACTGAGGGCAAATGGGAAAAAGAAAGAAAGAAAAAACATCACACTATGATTATAGGGTTTTGTGTGTAGAATTTTTATAATTTTGAGGGGGAAAATATCAAATTTTGGATTACAGGCAATAACATGGGAAAAGTATGAACAAAAATGGACTGTATTTCACTGCCAAGTGTTCTTTTGTAAAGCTGTGTTCAAAACCCTCTTCTGTGTTTTTGTGGCTGAACCCGCTTTACTTTGCTTTATGTCAGCGAACATTATTTAGAAACACATTTATCTTGCCGCTCCACATCCTTATAATGACTCGGGTTAGCTAACTTTATCTCAATGCTTTCCTTCTCTGTACAATGCTGAGCTTTAAAAAATTAAGTGTGAAAGGAACTTGTATACACACAGCTACTTTCATAATCCTTTTAATACAGACAGGCATACACACAGACACACAAACTCACACATTTCTACATCTATTTTGGTTTGATTCTTAGACTCCAGAAAGTGGAGCAGCTGAGAAGCGTCCAGCTGTGCAAAAGACCACACCCACTCCTCGATCAGTTGCCAATAAGAACAATTCCTCTGCTTCTACTGGGACCAAAACTGCTGGTAAATCAAAGATCACATACATTAACATAACACACACAATATATATATATATGTGTATATATATATATATATATATATATATATATATATATATATTAGGGGTGTGAATTGCCTAGTACCAGACGATTCGATTCGTATCACGATTCATAAGTCATGATTCGATTCGATACGATTAATCCCGATACGAATTTATAAGATGATTGTTGTGATTTTTTTTACTCAAATTTAGTAAATGCTAATCAGTAAACTTGTACATGTACACTGTAAGATTTGTATGAATATGTATTATTTATTTATCTGAAACTTCAGTCTTATAACTGTGAGCCACTGTATTTAACAAACAGGTTGTAATCTGTTTCATGTTTGAACAGCATTGAAATAAATTATTCAGGCTTTATGTTCCATTAATATAACATTTTTCCATGATTAAGGTGTGAACCCTAGCCGTAAGTAAGACGTTTTGTTTAATATTTTTCCATCAAAAATTAATGTTTAAAAATCAACTCAACCACCTATATAATGTAATAATGTAATATATAATATAATCTAATGTTTTTGGAATTGTTTGCTTTGGGAGCTGAGCTATCAATTACCGTATATAGTAAGCATTGACAATATTGTTGAATTTCCAGGAGAACTTCAGGTTTTCGGGGGTGAATTTAGGTTTTACAGGCATGTTTTGCCAAGCGTCTTAGGCCTTAATGGGTTAAAATTGTAATTTCACAAGAATTATGGGAAAAACTGAGATATAATATAATCGATTGGTTTTATGAATCAATATTGGCTTTGAAAAGGAAAATCAATTTGATATTGATTATTCGATTTTTTTTAAACTCACTCCTAATATCTATGTCTGGTCGTAGATGCTTCAGTCTCCATGTTGGGACATCATCTAAAAGTCATCTACAGTGCAGTCAAGTGGAACCTCTGAGATAACACCATCCGTCTGGGATGTTTGTTGACCTCTAATTTATTTGGGTTTTGAAGTGTTTCCAACTAATGATCGAGTCATGAAACAAGGAAAAACACATGGAAGTTGGACATTCAAGCCTACAACAACTCGTTTTGGAACAAATTATATTATGTCTATTGTTGTATTGGCACGGTGACCAAGTGGTTACATCTACCTCACAGTTGTGAGGTTAGAGGTTTGTATCTGAGCTCCGGCCTTCCTGTGTGAGGGTGTATGGTTGTTTGTCTACACTGTATGTGCCCAGCTGTTCCACGCCGCTCACCCGTAAGTCAGCTGGGATATGTTCCAGCTCACCCACGACACTAATGAGGATAAGCGGTATAGCGCGCGATATTCCCAAATGTTCTCCTTTGTTAAAGCGGTGCTGTGACATTTGTTTGTTGCTTCCTATTTACAGCAAGCAAGAATGACAAGACTGAGAACAAGTCGGGAGAAGCCAAGAAAACCAAACCTACAGGTGAGAAACTTAACTCATATGGATGTGTTACCGGTTTCAGATGTCATTTTGCTTTGACGCAAAGTTAACGCACAATACATCTAAAAAACAAAATGACATTACAGTGTTCCCTGTTACGTTCCACGCCCACCCACGATAGGTGAATTTCCGTGATGCAGAGCCACCCACTTCAATAACGTTAATACTGTCTGTCACCACAACGAGAGCTCTTCTTGAGTTGCGTAAACGATCAGCTTCTTTGAAGTTAATTGCCTCCAATTCACTTCTCCTGCAAGTGCACGCGTGCCTGGAAGGGGGGTTTGGGTGTAGTGGAGGAATGAGACACCCATTGTGTACGTAACTGGGATCTGTTCTAAAAATAGCTCAAACTGATGGGACACTGACTTGCTAAAAATGAAAGGAAGTAAAAACTTTTTTTAAACTTGTGATACAAAGTTCTTAATTTATCAAATATTTTATATTTTGATTAAAAGTGTAATAGATTGTGTTGAATGAAAGAAAGAGCATAAAAATCTGCGATAGAGTGAATCCGCAATAAGTGTACTACGAAGTACACTATTGAAGGAATGGCCGTTCCGTTGACACAACAAATGTGACCATTTATGAGATTTAACGTTGTCTTTTCTGTGGAGCTCGTCCACGTCCTGCCTCCACCACTTCTCCAACGACCCCAGCCAACGGTGAAGCCGCTCCCGCCCAACGTCGTCGGGTCATCACCAAGCCTCCTGTCCCCAAGCAAAGCGCTCTGGAAAAGAAGCCAGCGGTGCCCCGTGCTCCTCGAACCCTCAGGCCCATCAATGCGCCCACACCTGACCTGAAGAACGTCCGTTCCAAGATCGGCTCCACTGACAACATGAAGTACCAACCCGGAGGAGGAAAGGTAGGACGACCAAATGAGATAAATTTGGGGTTTGTAAATCATGACGCAATGATTGGCTCACAAATTGCTAATCAAAGAGCTCTCTCCACACTGGGTGCAAAATTGCGGAACATCTTTTGGAAGGGATACTGTATGTCTTTGCTAATATGTATTGTGAACTTAAACGTTTGAAATGTGGAATCACTAAATATGATAAGGAAGGGTACTTTTGATTTATTGACTCAGTCATCTGCCACAACTAAACCCGCAATGGGGTAAAAATACAATAAGATCCCATTCTCGCAACATCGTTAGCTTAATTAGCACACATTCTGTACGCCTATATTTAGTTACAACATACAAGTGTATGCATTAAAAATATTTACATGTGCCATCCTGTTTGTTATGCCATCTTCATTGTAATGATGGTCCTCTGTTGAGTCCTCATTCTTGAGCCTTGTCTTAGCGCCCATTTGTACTGTTCCAACCACCATCTTTCAAGTTGCACCTCACGGTATCGCACCTTCACTGACACGTCAATATTTTTTCTGTGCATGCATGTATGTATACTATATTTACACTTACAAAGGGGCACCCTTTTCATTGTCATGCCTTGGGCACATTTTTTTTTCTTGGGGGAAATGTCTTTAGAATTGTTTATTATTAGTAAGTAGGGGTGTTAAAAAAAATCGATTCGGCAATATATCGCGATACTACAGCATGCAATTCTCGAATCGATTCAATAGGCGGCCGAATCGATTTTTTAACATCCATTTTTGATGGAAAAATATTCCACAAAACGTCTAACTTTCACACCTTAAGCATGGAGAAGAATGTTATATTAATGGAACATTAAGCCTTAATATTTTATTTCAATGCTGTTCAAACATGAAAAATGTTACAGCCTGTTTGTTAAATACAGTGGCTCACAGTTCTAAGACTGAAGTTTGAGATCAATAAATAATACATTTCCATACAAATCTTACAGTGTACATGTATAAGTTTACTGAATGGTATTTTCTAAATTGAGTAAAAAAAATCGTCAGGTACTAGGCAATTCACACCCCTATTAGTAAGGATGGGCGGGTATCGGGCCGATACCAGCCTTTTTTCAAGTACTCGAGTACTCGTGACACAGACGAGTACAAGCGACCGATGGCAGAGCGGGAAGGCGTTAACTGAGTCCTTCTTGCCTGTAACTGGCCCTAGCTTGCAGCAGTTTTTCACCAAAACTTCACCGGTTTGGAAATACTTCAAAATTGTGAATCTTAAACTAAAAGAGCATTTTTATGTTTTATTTTGAGCGTTAAAACTATTGAAGAGTGATTGTGCTGTTTTTTTGTCAAAATTAAAAGAAATATATTTGTTTAAAAATATCTTTTAGTGATTTTTTTTTTGTCAAAATGTACTACTGGTATCGGCAGTTGGTATCGGTATCGGTGAGTACTGAGGGTCTGAGTATCGGTATCGGTATCGGTCAGAAAAAAAGTGGTATCGAACATCCCTAATTATTACAAATATTATTGGCCCAAAATTGATTACTGCAGGTGTTTGCTCTAATTGTTGATCAATATTGTAACGCCTGAGACCTCATCTTTTCTCACTTTAAATTGATTAATGATCATCTTTTATCATCAGTAAGTAGTTAGAAAATATATATGTCCTTATAATGGGGCAAATGGCTTATTTTTCTGTCAGCATTTTTTATAGTTAAAAAAAAATAGTATTATCAATTCTAAAACAAATGTAAAATGTTTCATTGAGTGGCAAACTGGAAAACAAACTTGCAAAATTGGGTTGTGGCTATTTCTGGTGCTAACGGGGCCACGTCCTCTATTTGGTGCCTTGAGACAGGAGAAGAGAGTGTGATGCTGCTGGCCATTGATAGGGCAAGGCGAAGCACCTTTAAAGGTGGGATTATGTGATCAATTTTGCATATTCTCCCTTGTGTAAATAACTCCTGTTTTTCCTCCTATTCAAATGTCACCTTTTAATCATCATATCAGATTGTAAATCTGTTTTTCTGCCTTGTATGGTGATAAATGTAAATGAAGGTATATAAGGAGCACATAAAAAGCCTATTAGGAGGAGTGCTTGTAGAAGATGCTGGGCTCTGTTTTCATGCTGCAGGCGGCGCCCGAGGTGCTAAAGGTGGGTTAGACCGCTGTTGATAATGTCATAGATGAGCGCAGTTCTTCAGATCTGACAGTGGGTGAATTGAGCTAGTGTGGATTGTTTACTTCACTCACCTCCAATGAAAGTGGCACACTCAAAGTCTCATATGGTAACATGACAGCATTCAGAGGACCATGCATAATCGGAGCAATCCATGCATAAGCAAAGCGTTGCTGCTCTGGCCATGACGCGGCAACAGACAATGTGAGCTGGTACACGTACTAAATATAGAATGACCTGGTAATTGTGGCTTAAATATGTCCATCATGGAGCTCGGTATCTGTTTGCCTGCCTACCCTGTGCCAAGCCTTAGACGTGGTCTGCGTAGGTGTAAGTTTAGATCAAATTTCTGCCACCAAATTGTCATATCTCCAAGGAGACAGCTTCTGCTGTGCCGGGATGCCCAGCTTGTCACAGATTGATGAGACAAATTAGCAAACGTGCCTTTTGCTTGCACAAAAATCAGGACCTGCTAACATTCGCGCTACGCCACAGACGCACTATCTACAAAAAAGAAAAAGAAAAACATGCAGAGTCTTCTAGTGTTTTTTTTTTTGCTCTTGTTAGTGCTCTGTAATAGGTTCAATCTCCTCTCCTTCACAACTTTTTTTTTTTTGGACTAACCTTGGAGAAGCTATATGACATACACGCTCCAGCACATCACCTCCTGCATCATAAGTAGTTGCACTGGCTCATTGGATCTTTAATGATGCTATTTGTTTGTCTATTATGTACCCTCATGCATTGTGTTGCTTTCAACATAGGCCCACTGGTTTAGTTACCTTTTTCATCTTCACAAGCAAGCAATCTGACTCAATTTGTGTTTTGATATGTGATATTTGGCTTGTACATCTTGTTTTTTTTTCATGTTGCGATTAAATCTGCTTTCACAGTAGTGTTTCACCAAACACCATTTGAAACGAAGCAATCAAAACAAGTGTAGATGTGTTTGTTTGTTTTTTCATGTAGGTTCAGAAATTACATTTTAGTTTAGTTTGGTTTAGTTTATTTGGGCATGATACATTTAGGGCAAACATTTGTATACAGTAGTTAGTACATTGTGTTGAAGCCCAAAAGGAGTATTCTGAAGAGAAATAGATGCCCAACCCATCATAATGTCAATTTTAAGTAAAGGTCAGTCATTCAAACATTATTCCCAGTTAACGCATATGAAGTAAATTGTCCAGGTGCAGTACATACATGTGCTTGTTACCTCAAAGCAATTAAAGAGGACAAAAGTGTGGCGTCGCTATGATGTAGTGAGTTAGTCTAAAGATAAAAGAGAGGGAAAAAAATGATGTAGTGAATTGACGTTTGTGTGCTGTTCTAGGAGCTACTAAGTTG
Source organism: Festucalex cinctus (assembly GCF_051991245.1). NCBI lineage: Eukaryota > Metazoa > Chordata > Actinopteri > Syngnathiformes > Syngnathidae > Festucalex > Festucalex cinctus. The sequence goes on from NC_135411.1 coordinate 43,999,363, forward strand.
ACACTCCAGAAGATCTCAATCAAAATAAAAAGACCGTCATTAGGCTGAAGGAAAAAGCAAAACAAAAACCAAGGTCTTGTGTCAAAAAGAGAAACGTAAGAGTGTGTCAATCTTGGAGTATATCTGAATAGATTCTCTGTCATCCAGGTCATGGTAAGCTGCAAAAGTTGAATCAAAGAAACTGGCTTCTTCTTGGTTGTTGAGGACGTTTCAACTTTAATCAAACAGGCATCGTAGTACACAATCATTGGTGTGAAGTTTCCCTATTTACGTTAGTGATGTGTATGTCCTCGGTAGTGTGATTACTGATTACATGAGAGCTGTTGGTTTTTCTGTTGTTATCGCCAAGAGTGACTGGATTTGGATGTTTACCAAAACGGACGGTCATTCACCTGCCTGACGGCAAATGGTTGATGGCCACTCATAGGTAGTGAGTGATGGAAGAGTGAGACAGTGTTTGGCGGAGAGATGACAGGACATTGTCATAAACTGATTACGATGGCACAAACCTACGTCTGTGCTGTTCTGGGCTTTGACCCAGATGATGTAAAACTGGAAAGGCCCCGGTTCACCCACCCTTAGGGGACACACCCACTGGACACAAACAATACTCTAAGATTTAGAACTTAACTCTTTTACTGCCAAATGTTATCCAAAAAACAACCCTGACAGTGCCAGCCGATTTCGAGCATTTTAACTCATCTTACAAGGCAAACAGAATATTGTGTGCTAGGACTACAGGAACATGGATTGGTGGGTATCTCATGAAAGATCTCATTCCGTTCTTTCATTAGAAAAAAAAGTATGTTTCTACTTTATTCTGTTCTTTAGTAATCACCATTTGAAAATAGGTAATTTGAGTGGCATAGAGCAAAAATTAAAAAAATAAGGAGAAAACAAGATTTTCTAGACAACACTAATATAGACTTTGACACTAATATTTTTTGTTTAGTGACGCTCTGTGAATTAGATTTAATGTGGCAAAGGCTTTGATCATTCACATCATCCTTGAAGACGTTCTATTATAGAACGTTTGAAGACCCACCATGTTTTTTGTAATTTGATACACATTAGCCCATTGAAAGGGGATACAATGCTGCCATCTGCTGTCTATAGTTAGTGGGTGTTTTTATTTTATTTTATTAGGGCCCGAGCAGCGACCGCTGCGATTAGGGCCCGAGCAGCGACCGCTGCGAGGTCCCTATTGTTCCTGAAGGAATTCTTATTAGGGCCCGAGCAGCGGCGGCGGCGGTGCCGCTGCGAGGCCCTATTGTTTTTGTAGGAATTCTTCTTATTATTAGGGCCCGAGCAGCGGCGGCGGCGGTGCCGCTGCGAGGCCCTATTGTTTTTGTAGGAATTCTTCTTATTATTATTATTCTTATTAGGGCCCGAGCAGCGACCGCTGCGAGGTCCCTATTGTTCCTGAAGGAATTCTTATTATTATTCTTCTTCTTCTTCTTCTTCTTTTTCTTTGTTATTATTCTTTTCCGCAAACAACCACATTTTTGAGGCACTAAACATGAACGAAAACTCACCAAACTTTGCACGCAGATCGGGCCTGGCGAAAAATTTGATATTTTAAAGTCGCCATACATGATAACAGAAAAATGGCTCTGTAGCGCCACCTACATAGGTTTAACGGATCCCTGTCCCGCTACGATTGTCCTATGGCTACGAAAATTGTGTGGCACCTGTAGCACATCCAGATGAACAAAAACCTCTTTGATATGTGTACCCTAAAATAGACAGGAAGTGAGGTATGAGTATTTGAATGTCCAATTTTGGCCCATTTTTGCACATTTACAGGGGTCATACTTTTGCCCGGTTCTCCTACACGGTTAACCCGATTGACTTCAAACTTGGGCTGTACCATCTCAACACCTGGGACAACATCATGGTAAAAAATCTAAAGTTTTTGACATACTATATGACGGTGGCGGGGCATCAAATTTACAGTTTCAAAATTCTTACTTAACTAAGCATTGCCGGTGGTACGTTTAATTGAGAGCCACGAAAATTGGTACACATATGTAACAGACTATGATCTACAAAAAAGCCTGTTGGTGCCATATGCTAAACCTAACAGGAAGTCCGCCAGAGGCGAGGCATCAAATTTTGTGTTTCAAAATTCTTATTTAATGAAGCATTCCCGGCTGTACATTTCACCTAGAGTTACCAACATTTGAAGACATATGTAACAGCCCTCAAGGTACAAAAAACTCTTTTTGAACCATATGCTAAACCGAACAGGAAGTCCGCCATTTTGATTTACTTTGGAACGTGTTGCCATTTTTTGGGCCATTTCATAGGGGTCTTATTTTAACGAACTCCTCCTACAGAGTTTATCCGATCATCTCCAAACTTGGTGTGATTCATCTTAAAATGTTGAAGATGAAAAGTTATTGAAAGCTTTTTATTTCGTCGCACGCTGTTGCCGTGGCATGCACAGATTGCGAAGGAAAAAATTCCCTCTTAATGAAGCATTCCCAGTTGTACGAAGCAGCTAGAGCTACGAAAATTTGGAGACAAATTTAACAGCCCACGATGTACAAAAAAGTCTCTTGGTGCCATGTGCTAAACCCAACAGGAAGTCCCGTAGGGGCCGGTCATCACATTTTGAGGTAAAAAACTCCTCTTTAACGAAGCATTCCCGGTTGTACGTTTCACCTAGCGCTATGATAATTTAGAGGCATACATAAGAGCCCACGATGTACAAAAAAGTCTCTTAGAACCATCTGCTAAACCAAACAGGAAGTCCGCCATTTTGATTTACGTTGGGATTTGTAGCCATTTTTTGTGGCCTTTTTTAGGGGTCATATTTTAACGAACTCCTCCTACAAAATTTATCCGACTGTCTTCAAACTTGGTGTGCTTCATCTTAAGATGTTTAAGATACAAAGTTATCGGAAGTTATTTATTTTGTCGCACGCCGTTTCATGGCGATGGATTGTTTGCCAAGTAAAATGCTGCTTTTTTTTTTTTGGTCTAAACATGTGCAAAAACTCATGAAACTTTACACACACATCAGGCTTGTCATAAGCATGAATATTTTAGAGATTTCTTATTAAATTTGCAATAAATGCTTCAATAGCGCCCTCTAGACATTTTTATGAAGTCTTTCCGATTATATGATTCAGCTAGATGTGTGAATATTGGCAGGCATGCCTAATATATTCAAAAAGTATTCTATATAGCCATGTGCCAATCCATTTTGATTTTATTTTGTTAATTGTGCATCATTTTTGGCCTTTCCATGAAACTTTACAAACACAAAGCATGGCAAAAATGTTTAAAATTTAGATGGTTTCCTATTTGACAGTACCCCAACATGCCAGTACCCCGACGTGCAAATACCCCAACGTGGCCCGGGTTGCGAGGGCCCTTTATAGCTGCTCGCAGCTCTAGTTATTATTCTTCTCCGCAAACAATCGCATTTTTGAGACGCTAAACGTGAACGAAAACTCACCAAACTTTACACGCACATCAGGCCTGGCGAAAAATTTGATATTTTAAAGTCGCCATACATGATAACAGAAAAATGGCTCCATAGCGCCACCTACATAGGTTAAACGGATCCCTGTCCCGCTACGATTGTCCTATGGCGACGAAAATTGTGTGGCACCCGTAGCACATCCAGATGAACAAAAACCTCTTTGATGTGTGTACCCTAAAATAGACAGAAAGTGAGGTATGATCATCTGACTGTCCAATTTTGGCCCAGTTTTGCACATTTACAGGGGTCATACTTTTGCCCGCTTCTCCTACACGGTTAACCCGATTAACTTCAAACTTGGGATGGACCATCTCAACACCTGGGACAACATCATTGTAAAAAATCTAAAGTTTTTGATATACTATATGACGTCGGCGACGCATCAAATTTAGAGTTTAAAAATTCTTACTTCATGAAGCATTGCCGGTTGTACGTTTAATCTAGAGCTACGAAAATTTGTACACATATGTAACAGGCTATGACCTACAAAAAACTCTTTTTGAACCATATGCTAAACCTCACAGGAAGTCCGCCATTTTGATTTATTTTGGAACGTGTTGCCATTTTTTTGGCCATTTCATTGGGGTCTTATTTTAACGAACTCCTCCTACAGTGTTTATCCGATCATCTTCAAACTTGGTGTGATTCATCTTAAGATGTTGAAGATGAAAAGTTATTGAAAGCTTTGTATTTCGTCGCACGCTGTTGTCATGGCATGCACTGTTTGCAAAGGAAAAAAAATATCCTTAAAGAAGCATTGCCAGTTGTACGAAGCAGCTAGAGCTACGAAAATTTGTAGACATATGTAACAGCCCAAGATGTACAAAAAAGTCTCTTGGTGCCCTGTGCTAAACCCAACAGGAAGTCCCCCAGGGGCCGGGCATCACATTTTAAGCTAAAAAACTCCTCTTTAACAAAGCATACCCGGCTGTACGTTTCACCTAGAGTTACCAAAATTTGTAGAGGTATATAACAGCCCTCGAGGTACAAAAAACTCTTTTTGAACCATATGCTAAACCTAACAGGATGTCCGCCATTTTTATTTACTTTGGAATGTGTTGCCATTTTTTGGGCCATTTCATAGGGGTCATATTTTAACGAACTCCTCCTACAGAGTTTATCCGATCATCTTCAAACTTGGTGTGACTCATCTTAAGATGTTGAGGATGAAAAGTTATTGAAAGCTCTTTATTTCGTCGCACGCTGTTGTCGTGGCATGCACTTTTTGCAAAGGAAAAAAATCCCTCTTAATGAAGCATTCCCAGTTGTACGAAGTAGCTAGAGCTACAAAAAATTGTAGACATATGTAACAGCCCACAGTGTACAAAAAAGTCTCTTGGTGCCATGTGCTAAACCCAACAGGAAGTCCCCCAGGGGCCGGGCATCACATTTTGAGCTAGAAAACTCCTCTTTAACGAAGCATTCCCGGTTGTACGTTTCACCTAGCGCGATGATAATTTGCAGGCATACATAAGAGCCCACGATGTACAAAAAAGTCTCTTGGAACCATGTGATAAACCAAACAGGAAGTCTGCCATTTTGATTTACGATGGGATTTGTTGCCATTTTTTGTGGCCTTTTTCAGTTGTCATATTTTAACGAACTCCTCGTACAAAGTTCATCCAACCGTCTTCAAACTTGGTGTGTTTCATCTTAAGATGTTTAAGATGCAAAGTTATCAAAAGTTTTTTATTTTGTCGCACGCTGCTGCTATAGCGATGCAGTTTGCCAAGTGAAGTGCTGCTTTGTTTTTTTATCTATACATGTGTGAAAACTTATGAAACTTTGCAAACACATCAGACTTGTCATGAACATGAATTTTTAGAGATTTATTGTGCAATGTGTGAAAACTCATGAAACTTTGCAAACACATCAGACTTGTCATGAACATGAATTTTTAGAGATTTATTGTGCAATTTGCAATAAATAGCGCCCTCTAGACATTTTTATGAAGTATTTCCGATTGTATGATTCTGCTAGATTTGTGACAATTAGGACAGACCCCTATCAGCCTAATACCTACAAAAAAGTATTATGTAGCCATTTGCCAAACCAAAGAGGAAGTCCGCTATTTTGATTTTATTTTGGGAATTATACATCATTTTTGGCCTCTTTCATTAAACTTTGCACAGACAAGGCATGGAAAAAACTAACATTTTAAATGGTCCTTGTTCCATGTAACAGTGCCCCAACGTGCCAGTACCCTGACGTGCAAGTAACCCAACGTTGTGCTCAATAGCGCCCTCTATGCATTTTTATGGAGCATTTCCAATTGTATGATTCAAGCGATACACAACTAAAGATGACTTGACCTAGATTTGTGAAAACTGGGAGGCATACCTATTAGCTTAAGACCTACAAAAAGTATTCTGTAGCCGTATGCTAAACCTAAAAGGAAGTCCGCCATTTTGAATTTATTTTGGGAATTGCACACCATCTTTGGACTTTTACACTAACAAAGCTTGTCAAAAACATTTTAGATGGTCCTTGTCCGATTTGACAGTTCCCCAACGTGCCAGTACCCTGACGTGCAAGTACCCCAATGTGGCCCAGGTTGCGAGGGCCCTTTATAGCTGCTCGCAGCTCTAGTTATTAGGGCCCGAGCAGCGGCGGCGGCGGTGCCGCTGCGAGGCCCTATTGTTTTTGTAGGAATTCTTCTTATTATTATTATTCTTATTCTTATTATTCTTCTCCGCAAACAATCGCATTTTTGAGACACTAAACGTGACCGAAAACTCACCAAACTTTACACGCACATCAGGCCTGGCGAAAAATTTGATATTTTAAAGTCGCCATACATGATAACAGAAAAATGGCTCCTTAGCGCCCCCTACATAGGTTAAACGGATCCCTGTCCCGCTACGATTGTCCGACGGCTATGAAAATTGTGTGGCACCTGTAGCACATCCCAATGAACAAAAACCTCTTTGAAGTGTGTACCCTAAAATAGACAGAAAGTGAGGTATGAGTATTTAAATGTCCAATTTTTGCCAATTTTTGCACATTTACAGGGGTCATACTTTTGCCCGCTTCTCCTACACGGTTAACCCGATTGACTTCAAACTTGGGATGTACCATCTCAACACCTGGGACAACATCATTGTGAAAAATTAAAATTTTTTGATATACTATATGACGGCGGCGGCGCATCAAATTTAGAGTTTAAAAATTCTTACTTCACGAAGCATTGCCGGTTGTACGTTTAATCTAGAGCTACGAAAATTGGTACACATATGTAACAGGCTATGACCTACAAAAAACTCTTTTTGAACCATATGCTAAACCTAACAGGAAGTCCACCATTTTGATTTATTTTGGAACGTGTTGACATTTTTTTGGCCATTTCATTGGGGTCTTATTTTAACGAACTCCTCCTACAGTGTTTATCCGATCATCTTCAAACTTGGTGTGATTCATCTTAAGATGTTGAAGATGAAAAGTTATTGAAAGCTTTGTATTTCGTCGCACGCTGTTGTCATGGCATGCACTGTTTTTAAAGGAAAAAAAATATCCTTAAAGAAGCATTCCCATTTGTACGAAGCAGCTAGAGCTACGAAAATTTGTAGACATATGTAACAGCCCAAGATGTACAAAAAAGTCTCTTGGTGCCCTGTGCTAAACCCAACAGGAAGTCCCCCAGGGGCCGGGCATCACATTTTGAGCTAAAAAAACTCCTCTTTAACAAAGCATACCCGGCTGTACGTTTCACCTAGAGTTACCAACATTTGTAGAGGTATATAACAGCCCTCGAGGTACAAAAAACTCTTTTTGAACCATATGCTAAACCTAACAGGGCGTCCGCCATTTTGATTTACTTTGGAATGTGTTGCCATTTTTTTTGGCCATTTCATAGGGGTCATATTTTAACAAACTCCTCCTACAGAGTTTATCCAATCATCTTCAAACTTGGTGTGATTCATCTTAAGATGTTGAAAATGAAAAGTTATTGAAAGTTTTTTATTTCATCACACGCTGTTGTCGTGGCATGCACTTTTTGCAAAGGAAAAAAATCCTTCTTAATGAAGCATTCCCAGTTGTACGAAGCAGCTAGAGCGACGAAAAATTGTAGACATATGTAACAGCCCAGGATGTACAAAAAAGTCTCTTGGTGCCATGTGCTAAACCCAACAGGAAGTCCCCCAGGGGCCGGGCATCACATTTTGAGCTAAAAAACTCCTCTTTAACGAAGCATTCCCGGTTGTACGTTTCACCTAGCGCTATGATAATTTGCAGGCATACATAAGAGCCCATGATGTACAAAAAAAAGTCTCTTGGAACCATGTGCTAAACCAAACAGGAAGTCTGCCATTTTGATTTATGATGGGATTTGTTGCCATTTTTTGTGGCCTTTTTCAGGGGTCATATTTTAACGAACCCCTCCTACAAAATTTATCCGACTGTCTTCAAACTTGGTGTGTTTCATCTTAAGATGTTTAAGATGCAAAGTAATCGAAAGTTTTTTATTTTGTAACACGCTGTTGCCATAGCAATGCATTGTTTGTCAAGTGCTGCTTTTTTTTTTTTATACACATGAAAACTCATGGAACTTTGCAAACACATCAGACTTGTCATGAACATGAATTTTCAGAGATTTATTGTGCAATTTGCAATAAATAGCGCCCTCTAGACATTTTTACGAAGCATTTCCGATTGTATGATTATGCTAGACCTACAAAAAAGTATTATGAAGCCATTTGCCAAACCAAAGAGGAAGACCGCTATTTTGATTTTATTTTGGGAATTATACATCATTTTTGGCCTTTTTCATGAAACTTTGCACAGACAAGGCATGGAAAAAACTAACATTTTAAATGGTCCTTGTTCCATGTAACAGTACCCCAACGTGCCAGTACCCCGACGTGCAAGTAACCCAACGTTGTGCTCAATAGCGCCCTCTATGCATTTTTATGGAGCATTTCCAATTGTATGATTCAAGCGATACACAACTAAAGATGACTTGACCTAGATTTGTGAAAACTGGGAGGCATACCTATTAGCTTAAGACCTACAAAAAGTATTCTGTAGCCGTATGCTAAACCTAAAAGGAAGTCCGCCATTTTGAATTTATTTTGGGAATTGCGCACCATATTTTGCGTTTTGATTAAACTTTGCACACACAAGGCTTGTCAAAAACATTTTAGATGGTCCTTGTCCTATTTGACAGTACCCCAACGTGCCAGTACCCCGACGTGCAAGTACCCCAACGTGGCCCGGGTTGCGAGGGCCCTTTATAGCTGCTCGCAGCTCTAGTTCTTATTATTATTCTTCTCCGCAAACAATCGCATTTTTGAGACACTAAACGTGACCGAAAACTCACCAAACTTTACACGCACATCAGGCCTGGCGAAAAATTTGATATTTTAAAGTCGCCATACATGATAACAGAAAAATGGCTCCTTAGCGCCCCCTACATAGGTTAAACGGATCCCTGTCCCGCTACGATTGTCCGACGGCTATGAAAATTGTGTGGCACCTGTAGCACATCCCAATGAACAAAAACCTCTTTGAAGTGTGTACCCTAAAATAGACAGAAAGTGAGGTATGAGTATTTAAATGTCCAATTTTTGCCAATTTTTGCACATTTACAGGGGTCATACTTTTGCCCGCTTCTCCTACACGGTTAACCCGATTGACTTCAAACTTGGGATGTACCATCTCAACACCTGGGACAACATCATTGTGAAAAATGAAAAGTTTTTGATATACTATATGACGGCGGCGGCGCATCAAATTTAGAGTTTAAAAATTCTTACTTCACGAGGCATTGCCGGTTGTACGTTTAATCTAGAGCTCCGAAAATTGGTACACATATGTAACAGGCTATGACCTACAAAAAACTCTTTTTGAACCATATGCTAAACCTAACAGGAAGTCCACCATTTTGATTTATTTTGGAACGTGTTGCCATTTTTTTGGCCATTTCATTGGAGTCTTATTTTAACGAACTCCTCCTACAGTGTTTATCCGATCATCTTCAAACTTGGTGTGATTCATCTTAAGATGTTGAAGATGAAAAGTTATTGAAAGCTTTGTATTTCGTCGCACGCTGTTGTCATGGCATGCACTGTTTGCAAAGGAAAAAAAATATCCTTAAAGAAGCATTGCCAGTTGTACGAAGCAGCTAGAGCTACGAAAATTTGTAGACATATGTAACAGCCCAAGATGTACAAAAAAGTCTCCTGGTGCCCTGTGCTAAACCCAACAGGAAGTCCCCCAGGGGCCGGGCATCACATTTTGAGCTAAAAAAAACTCCTCTTTAACAAAGCATACCCGGCTGTACGTTTCACCTAGAGTTACCAAAATTTGTAGAGGTATATAACAGCCCTCGATTTACAAAAAACTCTTTTTGAACCATATGCTAAACCTAACAGGACGTCCGCCATTTTGATTTACTTTGGAATGTGTTGCCATTTTTTTTGGCCATTTCATAGGGGTCATATTTTAACAAACTCCTCCTACAGAGTTTATCCGATCATCTTCAAACTTGGTGTGATTCATCTTAAGATGTTGAAAATGAAAAGTTATTGAAAGTTTTTTATTTCGTCACATGCTGTTATCGTGGCATGCACTTTTTGCAAAGGAAAAAAATCCTTCTTGATGAAGCATTCCCAGTTGTACGAAGCAGCTAGAGTGACGAAAAATTGTAGACATATGTAACAGCCCAGGATCTACAAAAATGTCTCTTGGTGCCATGTGCTAAACGCAACAGGAAGTCCCCCAGGGGCCGGGCATCACATTTTGAGCTAAAAAACTCCTCTTTAACTAAGCATTCCCGGTTGTACGTTTCACCTAGCGCTATGATAATTTGCAGGCATACATAAGAGCCCACGATGTACAAAAAAGTCTCTTGGAACCATGGGCTAAACCAAACAGGAAGTCCGCCATTTTGATTTATGATGGGATTTGTTGCCATTTTTTGTGGCCTTTTTCAGGGGTCATATTTTAACGAACCCCTCCTACAAAATTTATCCGACTGTCTTCAAACTTGGTATGTTTCATCTTAAGATGTTTAAGATGCAAAGTAATCGAAAGTTTTTTATTTTGTCACACGCTGTTGCCATAGCAATGCATGGGAATTGCACACCATATTTTGCGTTTTGATTAAACACCTAAAGCTATGATAATTTGCAGGCAAACATAAGAGCTCAGGATGTACAAAAAAAGTCTCTTGGAGCAATATGCTAAACCAATCAGGAAGTCCACCATTTTGATTTACGTTGGGATTTGTAGCCATTTTTTGTGGCCTTTTTTAGGGGTCATATTTTAACGAACTCCTCCTACAAAATTTATCCGACTGTCTTTAAACTTGGTGTGCTTCATCTTAAGATGTTTAAGATGCAAAGTTATCGAAAGTTATTTATTTTGTCGCACGCCGTTGTCATGGCGATGCATTGTTTGCCAAGTAAAATGTTACTTTTTTTTTTTGGTCTAAACATGTGCAAAAACTCATGAAACTTTACACACACATCAGGCTTGTCATCAGCATGAATATTTTAGAGATTTCTTATTCAATTTGCAATAAATGGTTCAATAGCGCCCTCTAGACATTTTTATGAAGCTTTTGCAAATGTTTTGTGTTTTATGATTCAGCTAGATTTGTAAAAATTGGGATACCTATCAGCCTAAGACTTACAAAAAGGTTTCTAAAGCCATATGCTGAATCAAAAAGGAAGTCTGCCATTTTGATTTACTTTGGTATTTGTAGCCATTTTTTGGGGCCTTTTATAGGGGTCATATTTTCAACAGAACTTATCAGATCGTCTTCATTCTTTGGCGTGTTTCATCTTAAGATATTTAAGATGAAAAGTTATTGAATTTTTTTATTTTGTCACACGCCTTTGCTGTAGCCATGCATTGTTTGTGAAGAAAAATGCTTTTTTGAGAGTCTAAATATGGGTGAAAACTCACAAAACTTTGCACACGCACCAGACCTGTCTAGAACATGAATATTTTATTTAGAGATTTGTTGTGCTATTTGTAATAAATGGCTCAATAGCGCCCTCTAGACATTTTTATGAAGTCTTTCCGATTATATGATTCAGCTAGATGTGTGAATATTGGCAGGCATGCCGAATATATTCAAAAAGTATTCTATATAGCCATGTGCCAATCCATTTTGATTTTATTTTGTTAATTGTGCATCGTTTTTGGCCTTTCCATGAAACTTTAAAAACACAAAGCATGGCAAAAACGTTTACAATTTAGATGGTTTCCTATTTGACAGTACCCCAACATGCCAGTACCCCGACGTGCAAATACCCCAACGTGGCCCGGGTTGCGAGGGCCCTTTATAGCTGCTCGCAGCTCTAGTTAGGGCCCGAGCAGCGGCGGCGGCGGTGCCGCTGCGAGGCCCTATTGTTTTTGTAGGAATTCTTCTTATTATTATTATTCTTATTATTATTCTTCTCCGCAAACAATCGCATTTTTGAGACACTAAACGTGACCGAAAACTCACCAAACTTTACACGCACATCAGGCCTGGCGAAAAATTTGATATTTTAAAGTCGCCATACATGATAACAGAAAAATGGCTCCTTAGCGCCCCCTACATAGGTTAAACGGATCCCTGTCCCGCTACGATTGTCCGACGGCTATGAAAATTGTGTGGCACCTGTAGCACATCCCAATGAACAAAAACCTCTTTGAAGTGTGTACCCTAAAATAGACAGAAAGTGAGGTATGAGTATTTAAATGTCCAATTTTTGCCAATTTTTGCACATTTACAGGGGTCATACTTTTGCCCGCTTCTCCTACACGGTTAACCCGATTGACTTCAAACTTGGGATGTACCATCTCAACACCTGGGACAACATCATTGTGAAAAATGAAAAGTTTTTGATATACTATATGACGGCGGCGGCGCATCAAATTTAGAGTTTAAAAATTCTTACTTCACGAGGCATTGCCGGTTGTACGTTTAATCTAGAGCTACGAAAATTGGTACACATATGTAACAGACTATGACCTACAAAAAACTCTTTTTGAACCATATGCTAAACCTAACAGGAAGTCCACCATTTTGATTTATTTTGGAACGTGTTGCCATTTTTTTGGCCATTTCATTGGAGTCTTATTTTAACGAACTCCTCCTACAGTGTTTATCCGATCATCTTCAAACTTGGTGTGATTCATCTTAAGATGTTGAAGATGAAAAGTTATTGAAAGCTTTGTATTTCGTCGCACGCTGTTGTCATGGCATGCACTGTTTGCAAAGGAAAAAAAATATCCTTAAAGAAGCATTGCCAGTTGTACGAAGCAGCTAGAGCTACGAAAATTTGTAGACATATGTAACAGCCCAAGATGTACAAAAAAGTCTCCTGGTGCCCTGTGCTAAACCCAACAGGAAGTCCCCCAGGGGCCGGGCATCACATTTTGAGCTAAAAAAAACTCCTCTTTAACAAAGCATACCCGGCTGTACGTTTCACCTAGAGTTACCAAAATTTGTAGAGGTATATAACAGCCCTCGATTTACAAAAAACTCTTTTTGAACCATATGCTAAACCTAACAGGACGTCCGCCATTTTGATTTACTTTGGAATGTGTTGCCATTTTTTTTGGCCATTTCATAGGGGTCATATTTTAACAAACTCCTCCTACAGAGTTTATCCGATCATCTTCAAACTTGGTGTGATTCATCTTAAGATGTTGAAAATGAAAAGTTATTGAAAGTTTTTTATTTCGTCACATGCTGTTATCGTGGCATGCACTTTTTGCAAAGGAAAAAAATCCTTCTTAATGAAGCATTCCCAGTTGTACGAAGCAGCTAGAGTGACGAAAAATTGTAGACATATGTAACAGCCCAGGATCTACAAAAATGTCTCTTGGTGCCATGTGCTAAACGCAACAGGAAGTCCCCCAGGGGCCGGGCATCACATTTTGAGCTAAAAAACTCCTCTTTAACTAAGCATTCCCGGTTGTACGTTTCACCTAGCGCTATGATAATTTGCAGGCATACATAAGAGCCCACGATGTACAAAAAAGTCTCTTGGAACCATGGGCTAAACCAAACAGGAAGTCCGCCATTTTGATTTATGATGGGATTTGTTGCCATTTTTTGTGGCCTTTTTCAGGGGTCATATTTTAACAAACCCCTCCTACAAAATTTATCCGACTGTCTTCAAACTTGGTATGTTTCATCTTAAGATGTTTAAGATGCAAAGTAATCGAAAGTTTTTTATTTTGTCACACGCTGTTGCCATAGCAATGCATGGGAATTGCACACCATATTTTGCATTTTGATTAAACACCTAAAGCTATGATAATTTGCAGGCAAACATAAGAGCTCAGGATGTACAAAAAAAGTCTCTTGGAGCAATATGCTAAACCAATCAGGAAGTCCACCATTTTGATTTACGTTGGGATTTGTAGCCATTTTTTGTGGCCTTTTTTAGGGGTCATATTTTAACGAACTCCTCCTACAAAATTTATCCGACTGTCTTTAAACTTGGTGTGCTTCATCTTAAGATGTTTAAGATGCAAAGTTATCGAAAGTTATTTATTTTGTCGCACGCCGTTGTCATGGCGATGCATTGTTTGCCAAGTAAAATGTTACTTTTTTTTTTTGGTCTAAACATGTGCAAAAACTCATGAAACTTTACACACACATCAGGCTTGTCATCAGCATGAATATTTTAGAGATTTCTTATTCAATTTGCAATAAATGGTTCAATAGCGCCCTCTAGACATTTTTATGAAGCTTTTGCAAATGTTTTGTGTTTTATGATTCAGCTAGATTTGTAAAAATTGGGATACCTATCAGCCTAAGACTTACAAAAAGGTTTCTAAAGCCATATGCTGAATCAAAAAGGAAGTCTGCCATTTTGATTTACTTTGGTATTTGTAGCCATTTTTTGGGGCCTTTTATAGGGGTCATATTTTCAACAGAACTTATCAGATCGTCTTCATTCTTTGGCGTGTTTCATCTTAAGATATTTAAGATGAAAAGTTATTGAATTTTTTTATTTTGTCACACGCCTTTGCTGTAGCCATGCATTGTTTGTGAAGAAAAATGCTTTTTTGAGAGTCTAAATATGGGTGAAAACTCACAAAACTTTGCACACGCACCAGACCTGTCTAGAACATGAATATTTTATTTAGAGATTTGTTGTGCTATTTGTAATAAATGGCTCAATAGCGCCCTCTAGACATTTTTATGAAGTCTTTCCGATTATATTATTCAGCTAGATGTGTGAATATTGGCAGGCATGCCGAATATATTCAAAAAGTATTCTATATAGCCATGTGCCAATCCATTTTGATTTTATTTTGTTAATTGTGCATCGTTTTTGGCCTTTCCATGAAACTTTAAAAACACAAAGCATGGCAAAAACGTTTACAATTTAGATGGTTTCCTATTTGACAGTACCCCAACATGCCAGTACCCCGACGTGCAAATACCCCAACGTGGCCCGGGTTGCGAGGGCCCTTTATAGCTGCTCGCAGCTCTAGTTATTATTATTATTATTATTATTATTATTATTCTCCGCAAACAATCGCATTTTTGAGACGCTAAACGTGAACGAAAACTCACCAAACTTTACACGCACATCAGGCCTGGCGAAAAATTTGATATTTTAAAGTCGCCATACATGATAACAGAAAAATGGCTCCATAGCGCCACCTACATAGGTTAAACGGATCCCTGTCCCGCTACGATTGTCCTATGGCGACGAAAATTGTGTGGCACCCGTAGCACATCCAGATGAACAAAAACCTCTTTGATGTGTGTACCCTAAAATAGACAGAAAGTGAGGTATGATCATCTGAATGTCCAATTTTGGCCCAGTTTTGCACATTTACAGGGGTCATACTTTTGCCCGCTTCTCCTACACGGTTAACCCGATTGACTTCAAACTTGGGATGGACCATCTCAACACCTGGGACAACATCATTGTAAAAAATCTAAAGTTTTTGATATACTATATGATGGCGGCGACGCATCAAATTTAGAGTTTAAAAATTCTTACTTCACGAAGCATTGCCGGTTGTACGTTTAATCTGGAGCTATGAAAATTGGTACACATATGTAACAGGCTATGACCTACAAAAAACTCTTTTTGAACCATATGCTAAACCTCACAGGAAGTCCACCATTTTGATTTATTTTGGAACGTGTTGCCATTTTTTTGGCCATTTCATTGGGGTCTTATTTTAACGAACTCCTCCTACAGTGTTTATCCGATCATCTTCAAACTTGGTGTGATTCATCTTAAGATGTTGAAGATGAAAAGTTATTGAAAGCTTTGTATTTCGTCGCACGCTGTTGTCATGGCATGCACTGTTTGCAAAGGAAAAAAAATATCCTTAAAGAAGCATTCCCATTTGTACGAAGCAGCGAGAGCTACGAAAATTTGTTGACATATGTAACAGCCCAAGATGTACAAAAAAGTCTCTTGGTGCCCTGTGCTAAACCCAACAGGAAGTCCCCCAGGGGCCGGGCATCACATTTTGAGCTAAAAAACTCCTCTTTAACAAAGCATACCCGGCTGTATGTTTCACCTAGAGTTACCAAAATTTGTAGAGGTATATAACAGCCCTCGAGGTACAAAAAACTCTTTTTGAACCATGTGCTAAACCTAACAGGACGTCCGCCATTTTGATTTACTTTGGAATGTGTTGCCATTTTTTGGGCCATTTCATAGGGGTCATATTTTAACGAACTCCTCCTACAGAGTTTATCCGATCATCTTCAAACTTGGTGTGACTCATC
Organism: Festucalex cinctus; assembly: GCF_051991245.1. Lineage (NCBI taxonomy): Eukaryota > Metazoa > Chordata > Actinopteri > Syngnathiformes > Syngnathidae > Festucalex > Festucalex cinctus. The sequence continues at coordinate 44,015,565 of NC_135411.1, forward strand.
TTAAGATGTTGAGGATGAAAAGTTATTGAAAGCTCTTTATTTCGTCGCACGCTGTTGTCGTGGCATGCACTTTTTGCAAAGGAAAAAAATCCTTCTTAATGAAGCATTCCCAGTTGTACGAAGTAGCTAGAGCTACAAAAATTTGTAGACATATGTAACAGCCCACAATGTACAAAAAAGTCTCTTGGTGCCATGTGCTAAACCCAACAGGAAGTCCCCCAGGGGCCGGGCATCACATTTTGAGCTAGAAAACTCCTCTTTAACGAAGCATTCCCGGTTGTACGTTTCACCTAGCGCGATGATAATTTGCAGGCATACATAAGAGCCCACGATGTACAAAAAAGTCTCTTGGAACCATGTGCTAAACAAAACAGGAAGTCTGCCATTTTGATTTACGATGGGATTTGTTGCCATTTTTTGTGGCCTTTTTCAGGGGTCATATTTTAACGAACTCCTCGTACAAAGTTCATCCGACCGTCTTCAAACTTGGTGTGTTTCATCTTAAGATGTTTAAGATGCAAAGTTATCGAAAGTTTTTTATTTTGTCGCACGCTGCTGCTATAGCGATGCATTGTTTGCCAAGTAAAGTGCTGCTTTGTTTTTTTTATCTATACATGTGTGAAAACTCATGAAACTTTGCAAACACATCAGACTTGTCATGAACATGAATTTTTAGAGATTTATTGTGCAATTTGCAATAAATAGCGCCCTCTAGACATTTTTATGAAGTATTTCCGATTGTATGATTCTGCTAGATTTGCGAAAATTAGGACAGACCCCTATAAGCCTAATACCTACAAAAAAGTATTATGTAGACATTTGCCAAACCAAAGAGGAAGTCCGCTATTTTGATTTTATTTTGGGAATTATACATCATTTTTGGCCTCTTTCATTAAACTTTGCACAGACAAGGCATGGAAAAAACTAACATTTTAAATGGTCCTTGTTCCATGTAACAGTACCCCAACGTGCCAGTACCCTGACGTGCAAGTAACCCAACGTTGTGCTCAATAGCGCCCTTTATGCATTTTTATGGAGCATTTCCAATTGTATGATTCAAGCGATACACAACTAAAGATGACTTGACCTAGATTTGTGAAAACTGGGAGGCATACCTATTACCTTAAGACCTACAAAAAGTATTCTGTAGCCGTATGCTAAACCTAAAAGGAAGTCCGCCATTTTGAATTTATTTTGGGAATTGCACACCATCTTTGGCCTTTTGCACTCACAAAGCTTGTCAAAAACATTTTAGATGGTCCTTGTCCGATTTGACAGTACCCCAACGTGCCAGTACCCCGACGTGCAAGTACCCCAACGTGGCCCGGGTTGCGAGGGCCCTTTATAGCTGCTCGCAGCTCTAGTTCTTCTTCTTCTTCTTCTTCTTCTTCTTCTTTTCCGTAAACGATCACGATTTTGGGTACCTAAACATTCACGAAAACTCACCAAACTTTGCACACTCCTCAGGCCCGGCGAAAAATTTGATAATATGAAGTCGTCATAACAACGCGACTCTATAGCGCCCCCTAGCATAGAAAAAAAAACAACAAGCCCGGCACGTTTGAGCTAGAGCAACGAAAATTGGCAGGCACGTGTAGCACCCCGAGACGCACAAAAAAGTCTATTGGGACCATGTAGCTAAAATGTACAGGAAGTGAGCTATGAATTTTTTAATGTCCAATTTTGGCCTATTTTGGCACATTCACTGTGGTCATGCTTTTTCCCCCTTTGCAAACATTTTTCATCCAATTGACTTCAAACTTGGCATTTATCATCTCAAGACCTGAGAGAACAACTGGGCAAAAAATCTTGCCTTTTCGAAATACTATATGACGGGGGCGGGGCATCAAATATTGCCTTTAAAATTTCATTTGTCCAGAAAGAGCAAATGCTTAATAACTCCCATGTTCAAGCTCCAAAAAATCGCAAACTTCTCAGGCAACGTAATAGTCACGGCCTGAAAACATCTATATGATAAAATTCAGTTATACATATAGCGCCACCTAGTGGTAACAATAAATGTCATACATTACGTTTTTAGCTACTGTGCTGAGCTCGTTGAAGGGATCCAGTTGAAAATTGGTCAGAAAAGCCTTAAGATGTTGATCATGCCCCACAACGAATATTGTATCCTTTCGCCAAAGGGCGTGGCCGCTACGGTGCCGCAAAGTCTGAAGATTTTTCGTGACAATAAAAGCTGCATTAACTTGACCGAGATGATCCTATCTTCTCAAAATTTCACACATTTGATGAGAGTCCAGCCCTGAAGACATCTACAAACTTATATTTCATCTAACTGATAGCGCCACCTAGTGGCAATTTTTTTTTCTTATGAATTTTCTTCTACGTTTTTCTCCAAACACGTTAACTGAACCTACCTCATATTTGCTCAGATGAGGGTTTCGGTCTTCATGATGTCACAACACGAAGTTTGTGAGTTTTCGCGAATTGCTGTGGGCGTGGCTAAGCGCTGTTCGCCAAGAAAACAACGCCAGTTTTGAGGGTCTAAACATGCGCAGAAACTCATGAAACTTGGCACACACATCTGGCCTGGTAAAATGAACAATATTTTATTGTTGATTGTGCTATTTTTACAAAAATGACTCAATAGCGCCCCCTAGAATTTTTTAACGAAGCAGCCCCGGTTGTACGTTTAAGCAAGATCTACGAAAATTTTTAGGTGTATGAGGGAGCCCAAGACCTACAAAAAAGTCTCTTGGACCCATATGCTAAATTGAACAGGAAGTGAGCTATGAATTTTTGAATGTCCCATTTTTGACGATTTTTGCACATTTACAGGGGGCATACTTTTGCCCACTTCTCCTACACGTTTCATCCGACTGACTTCAGACTTGACCTGGACCATGTCAAGACCTGAGCCAACGACAGGCGGAAAAATCTTGACTTTTGGAAATACTATATGATGAGGGCGGGGCATCAAATTTTGTGTTTCGCACTGAAAAACGATATGCTTAATAACTCCCCGGTACATGCTCCAAAAAATCCCAAACTTGACATGTATGTTTATAGTCAAGGCCTGAAGGTGTCTCTATGACAAAATTCAGTTATATATGCAGCGCCACCTAGCCCTTGAGGCGTGAAAAAAATATACCCCACTTACGGTATTTTTACAAAAATTGTAAACACGTTTCGCAATGAAAAAGGATATGCTTAATAACTCCCCGGTGCATGCTCCAAAAAAATCCCAAACTTGACATGTATGCTTATAATCAAGGCGGGAAGGTATCTCTATGACAAAATTTAGTTATAAATACAGCGCCACCTAGCTCTTGAAGCATAAAAAAACAATACCCCACATACGGTATTTTGTACAAAAAATGTAAACTCATTCTTAGTGTGATAAGTAAGTCATTTATGAATATTCTTTTATTTTCCACCACTCAAAATGTTCACTGGCATCAGACTTATCCAAACATATGTACTTTTTTATTTATTTTTGATAGCCTCTATGGACATTAAAAGCACCTAGTCCTTGAGGCATAAAAAACAAAAAACAAAAACAATCCCACTTACAGTATTTTGAACAAAATTTGTGAACTCGTAAGTGTAATAACGAAGTCATTTATGAATATTCTTTTACTTTTTCCACTACTCAAGATGTTCACTGGTATCAGACCGATCCAAACATATGTACTTTTTTATTTTGTTTATTTATTTTTGATAGCCTCTATGGACAATAAGAGCAACATCGTGCAATGAGTACGAGCGACGACGGGTATATATACTTTTGCAAAAAATACTAATCAGGTCAACTCATTCCCTAAAAATAAAAAAGGCCGCTGATTTTTGCAGATCTTGACAATCACCAAAACACATTGAGCTTGTCACACACATCACACCTGGCAAAAAGAACTCACATGTAAAGGTTTATCATGCCATGTTCAAAGAAATTTTGCTCCAAATGTGGCAGTACCCCAATGTGCGAGTACCCCAACGTGCAAGTACCCCAATGTGGCCCGGGCTGCGAGGGCCCTTTATAGCTGCTCGCAGCTCTAGTTATTATTCTTCTTCTTCTTCTTTTTCTTTGTTATTATTCTTTTCCGCAAACAACCACATTTTTGAGGCACTAAACATGAACGAAAACTCACCAAACTTTACACGCAGATCGGGCTTGGCGAAAAATTTGATATTTTAAAGTCGCCATACATGATAACAGAAAAATGGCTCTGTAGCGCCACCTACATAGGTTTAACGGATCCCTGTCCCGCTACGATTGTCCGACGGCTATGAAAATTGTGTGGTACCTGTAGCACATCCCAATGAACAAAAACCTCTTTGAAGTGTGTACCCTAAAATAGACAGAAAGTGAGGTATGAGTATTTAAATGTCCAATTTTTGCCAATTTTTGCACATTTACAGGGGTCATACTTTTGCCCGCTTCTCCTACACGGTTAACCCGATTGACTTCAAACTTGGGAAGTACCATCTCAACACCTGGGACAACATCATTGTGAAAAATGAAAAGTTTTTGATATACTATATGACGGCGGAGGCGCATCAAATTTAGAGTTTAAAAATTCTTACTTCACGAAGCATTGCCGGTTGTACGTTTAATCTAGAGCTACGAAAATTGGTACACATATGTAACAGGCTATGACCTACAAAAAACTCTTTTAGAACCATATGCTAAACCTAACAGGAAGTCCACCATTTTGATTTACTTTGGAATGTGTTGCCATTTTTTTGGCCATTTCATTGGGGTCGTATTTTAACGAACTCCTCCTACAGTGTTTATCCGATCATCTTCAAACTTGGTGTGATTCATCTTAAGATGTTGAAGATGAAAAGTTATTGAAAGCTTTGTATTTCGTCGCACGCTGTTGTCATGGCATGCACTGTTTGCAAAGGAAAAAAAATATCCTTAAAGAAGCATTCCCATTTGTACGAAGCAGCTAGAGCTACGAAAATTTGTAGACATATATAACAGCCCAAGATGTACAAAAAAAGTCTCTTGGTGCCCTGTGCTAAACCCAACAGGAAGTCCCCCAGGGGCCGGGCATCACATTTTGAGCTAAAAAAAACTCCTCTTTAACAAAGCATACCCGGCTGTACGTTTCACATAGAGTTACCAACATTTGTAGAGGTATATAACACCCCTCGAGGTACAAAAAACTCTTTTTGAACCATATGCTAAACCTAACAGGACGTCCGCCATTTTGATTTACTTTGGAATGTGTTGCCATTTTTTTGGGCCATTTCATAGGGGTCATATTTTAACAAACTCCTCCTACAGAGTTTATCCGATCATCTTCAAACTTGGTGTGATTCATCTTAAGATGTTGAAAATGAAAAGTGATTGAAAGTTTTTTATTTCGTCACACGCTGTTGTCGTGGCATGCACTTTTTGCAAAGGAAAAAAAATCTTATTAATGAAACATTCCCAGTTGTACGAAACAGCTAGAGCGACGAAAAATTGTAGACATATGTAACAGTCCAGGATGTACAAAAAAGTCTCTTGGTGCCATGTGCTTAACCTAACAGGAAGTCCCCCAGGGGCCGGGCATCACATTTTGAGCTAAAAAACTCCTCTTTAAAGAAGCATTCCCGGTTGTACGTTTCACCTAGCGCTATGATAATTTGCAGGCATACATAAGAGCCCATGATGTACAAAAAAGTCTCTTGGAACCATGTGCTAAACCAAAGAGGAAGTCTGCCATTTTGATTTATGATGGGATTTGTTGCCATTTTTTGTGGCCTTTTTCAGGGGTCATATTTTAACGAACCCCTCCTACAAAATGTATCCGACTGTCTTCAAACTTGGTGTGTTTCATCTTAAGATGTTTAAGATGCAAAGTAATCGAAAGTTTTTTATTTTGTAACACGCTGTTGCCATAGCAATGCATTGTTTGTCAAGTGCTGCTTTTTTTTTTTTATACACATGAAAACTCATGAAACTTTGCAAACACATCAGACTTGTCATGAACATGAATTTTCAGAGATTTATTGTGCAATGTGCAATAAATAGCGCCCTCTAGACATTTTTATGAAGCATTTCCGATTGTATGATTATGCTAGACCTACAAAAAAGTATTATGTAGCCATTTGCCAAACCAAAGAGGAAGTCCGCTATTTTGATTTTATTTTGGGAATTATACATCATTTTTGGCCTTTTTCATTAAACTTTGCACAGACAAGGCATGGAAAAAACTAACATTTTAAATGGTCCTTGTTCCATGTAACAGTACACCAACGTGCCAGTACCCTGACGTGCAAGTAACCCAACGTTGTGCTCAATAGCGCCCTCTATGCATTTTTATGGAGCATTTCCAATTGTATGATTCAAGCGATACACAACTAAAGATGACTTGACCTAGATTTGTGAAAACTGGGAGGCATACCTATTAGCTTAAGACCTACAAAAAGTATTCTGTAGCCGTATGCTAAACCTAAAAGGAAGTCCGCCATTTTGAATTTATTTTGGGAATTGCGCACCATATTTTGCGTTTTGATTAAACTTTGCACACACAAGGCTTGTCAAAAACATTTTAGATGGTCCTTGTCCTATTTGACAGTACCCCAACGTGCCAGTACCCCGACGTGCAAGTACCCCAACGTGGCCCGGGTTGCGAGGGCCCTTTATAGCTGCTCGCAGCTCTAGTTTATTTTATTTTTACACTCCATTCACAGAAGGAGCGCACCACAAGACGTTGTACTGCCCATTGAAAAAAAAGAAAGAAAAAAAAAACGTAGTCAACGTCAATTAAAGTGTTTGGCGGCATTCATTGTGATTTTAGCATACGTAATTAAACGTTTTTGGCTGTAAAAGAGTTAAGAAGCCTTTTTGAATTAAATGTGAACTGTCTTCAATGGCCAAGAAGAGTCTATTTGCATCAATTCAGCTTTTGAGAAATATGGTGGAGGTGGCATTATTGCATGAGCATGAAATGACTGTTCATGGAACAGGCTCACTTAATGATTATGTGACAGTATTGACACAAATGACCAGATGAATTCTGACGTGTATGCTGCTGTACACTCTGCTCACCTTTCAGCTAAATGCTGCAAAACTGCAAGGACAATGTTTCGTAATGAAGCTAATGATCCTACATACAGTAAAAGTACAAAGAGCAAGATTTTCAAAGTTTTATTGACCAGGGGGTGGGTGTCTCCCCAGGTTTCTTCCATACAGAACAACAAGACAACAGACCCATCCAATCCTTCCAAGGCCAGAGTGAGTCACCGCCATCCACATATTCACTTCTACACACAACTATTAACGTCCTTCTCCTCTTTGCATTGACTACATGTCGTACACCATTGTGCCCTGTGGCCAATGAAAGATGCAGTAAGGTTGAGGAAGGCTAAAAATATATACATCCTGAATGTTCTTGAACTTCTGTTTCCATCACCTCAATAACAGCAGTAGAATATCGAGGAGGTCTGTAAGAGCTAGATGGTCATCAGGATTAGCCTAAAGTGACATCAGGATGCTCTTCAGGCCACAAAGCAGTCGATACCAAATCAACTGCTCTTTGCGGCCAAGAAGCAATTAATGAAAAGTCATTTCAGAAGTCCACAGAATTCAACAATCAACCAATCAGTTATTATAACCATCCCAAATACACCCTAATGGTCACATCATTCATTATTATTATTATTATTATTATTATTATTATTATTATTATTATTATTAGTATTAGTATTATTATTATTATTATTATTATTATTATTGTTATTATTATTATTATTATTATTATTAGTAGTAGTAGTAGTAGTAGTATTTCTTTTAAGGATAATATATGACAGTAACTGAAGACATTAGTTACAAATGCATTAAAGACATGAGGCGAACTATGTAACACAGTTAACAATGCTAATGCAAACATTTTGTTTAAAATTCCTGAATCGTTTGGCATCTAGTAAAGAAAAAAAAACACTTTAATTCACTAGCTGCACATTCAAACTATTTGCAATTTGCATTTATATCAGGCTGAAACGGAACATTTCCTTGCAAAGAGTCATTTCCCTCCCAATGTGTTCGGACTACCTCTGGAATTAGCTCAAAGATCATCTCCTTTGTGCTGCAGCGCCGGCGTATATGCCGTATTTAACATAACAGTTCATGGATTCATCAATATTAAAATCCACACTTTCAATTCAGTTTCATCTCCATTCCCATCACACTCATGTTTCATAGTTCAGAAAGTGTTCAGTACCAAACTACAGTTTTCTTCTTCATTGAGCCATCTTTTTCCATAATTTACTCCACTTTTTTTCTTTTTTTTTTTAACAAGCCTAGCTCTTATAATAACTTTAACCCATGTCCCAAACTAGAATATATTCTGCCTGTTGTTTTAAAGTGACAGTGTGTCGACATTTTTGCCATCTAGTGGTGAATTAATAAAATGCAATGACCTAAGTTCAAAGCATGTGCATTTTGAAGCCTGTGCTCTATGGTGCCTCAGACAGTCCACACTTGGCAAGCCTGTCACCAATTACTACATTCCTAAAGTTCTAAAGGAGAAAAATGGCAGTGACACAAATCAGCCTCCTGTAAGGTGTGGCAGGCACTATGTAATATAATGTGAACATATTTTTTGCATATTATAGGTATTGAAATTAATAGTAGGCTTTTAAAATGTATGAACATTGAAAAATTAAAAAATTTGACAAACTATCCCTTTCATTGGGAACAACTGGAATTTTACAGGGTAAAGGTGTTGGACATTTGAGCCTAAAGTTTTAGATGTAACTAACTACAGTAAACTGTAAGTACATATTGTATAGATCCCCATGAGGATGTAGAAGCATCATCTTTCATAACATCACTAAACAATAATGTATCTAACAACATTAAATATGAGCACTGTACTAGACGAAACAATACAGAATTATTTATTTATTTATTTAATTTGAAAAGGGGCAATGCACATTAATCAAGATTTTACTATGTAATGTGCCCAGCAGCCCCTTGGGGAGATGTAAGAGGCAGCTTAAAATGAGAGCCAACAGAATCACATATAGATCACAACATTTTATGCCTTTACAAGCACTAGTGTGAGGCCACGCCCCGTGCATTGGGGCCTTTATCTAATCCTTCCATCTATCCATGAATCTGTAAAAAAAAAAAAAAAAAAAATAGGCTTGCTGTGGGGCAGTAAATTGGGTGATTATGTCACCATGTCATTTTTAAGTATGGCTGGTTGATTTGATTGTTTATGAGTGGCCCTTATAACTAAAGATGGGTATCAAAAAGAGAACCTGCCCGGAAATACATTACAAGCAGATGAAATGGACATAACAGAAGGCGGCCCTGCAAATTTATGACTGTATTACTCAGTTCTATTCCAGCTCTCTCAAATATCACTTAGGGATGTTGGAGTAGCTGAGAGAGATTTTCATTTAAATGTGGGAATTGAGCCAGCTGTAAAGTAAATGCGTGGGTGAAACAGGCAGCCCCATGCCACTAATCGCACGCAAGTACACGGAGCTACGTTAATGGTAAATTGTAAACAGACAACACTGAAAACTATCCACACTTGTGAGCTCGATTCAGGTGTGCAGATGACCACATGATATTAGACTTCAGTGATGGCGATCAGCTGTTACGCATGATGCTATTTTGGATCAGTATTTATAGAATTTTTACACCAACTATCCTGCATTACCTGTAAGGCACTGATATTATAATGTATCTGGAATTTTAGAGCTTTAGAGAGAAAGGTGTGACAGTCTTGTGTATGCACGTGTGAGTGTGTGAGTCATTCTTTGCTGTTGCCACGCCACTCGCGTCAGCATTCCATTTTCATCCTGGAGAAAAAGATGGAGAGAGAATGGGAGAAGGCATTTCATGCCTGCCTGCTGTGCGGCTGTAGAGATAAGTAAGTATATCTATTGTGAATGGAGGGATTGCAGGAAGTCACACCATGCACGAGAGGTTTGGTTAGAGTTAAAAAAAAAAAAAAAAAAAGACGGCTCTCCATAACATTGTGGCACAGTCGACAATCCAGGAGAACTACTGTATTCTTACTGTCCGAGGCGTTGTTTTTGCCTTTCTGTGGCAATGTTGGAACTTGGGCAGGCAGCACACATAATTTGTGTTGAAGACTCTAAATTGTGCATAGAGGCTGTATGTCTAATCTATAAGTGCCCTGTGATTGGTTAGTGACCAGTCCAGGGTGTTCCCTGTCTCACGTCTCCTGGGATAGCTTCTAACTCACTTGCGACCCTTATGAGATCATGTGCTATAAAAAATGGATGGATGGCATTTACCATCTGCATCCCGATGGATACCCAAACATCCAGTGGAGTAGCTGATTACATTCAGTGCTGCTTGATTGGCTGCAAAATTAATTGTCCAGCTCATTTCACTCTGTTCTGTTGCTCACTTATACAGAATGAGTGTGTGTGTCTTATCTGCAAAATACTGAATTACATACATTCCACTCTTCCTTTCATGTTGTGTGCATGATTTATTTCAAGATGGAAGACAGACATACATTTTGATACATTTGTCTTGCTTCACCCGTGACTTTTATTGTTCCCAAATGATATTGTTATTGACTGTCAGCGTGTTGACTGAAAGGATACCAAGTCAAAATCGGAAGAGATGAGTGCACGCGCGCACACACACGCACACACACGCACACGCAGTCAAAGCCTGTTTTCTGTAGTTTGACCTCATTTAATCAAATGTTACCACATAAACACCTGTAACGTGCAATCTGTGGAAAGAAAAACTAAATTTGGGAGGTTTATTCACTTGCTGTGAGCAGGAAACATTTACTGCAAATTAGTATCCAGAGTGTATTTCACTTTTTGTTGCGTGTCGCATGAGAAACAATTGACTAAAGTAAAATGGAACCAGACATAAAGGCAGTGTTAAACTGTGTACTCCTTGGCTAACAGTACATTGCCAACATTACTAACAGGAAGACAAGAATAAAACCAATTTTGCCGCTAATATTAATACATTAAAACTGCACACTGCCTTCTTCATGTACACAATGAGCACAAATTCAAACACGAAACCACTTTGAAAATTATTGGCCAGAAGCTAGCATGAGTATAGCCTAGCCATTGTGAACAGCTAGGGTGTTCATCGATTAATTAGAAGATGCTTGGGTTGTAAATGGTCAAATAAAAAGGCTATTGTAAAATTATTTTGGGGCAAATTTCTACATTGAGCAGCTTTAACCTAGTGTGTAATGTAACACCACTCAAATGTTTGGTAGTGGCTAGGGTGCTAGCGGCTAGTGCTAAATGTCGCAGTTAGCAACACTTCCAGGACTTCTCACTTTTTTCGTTTGCTGCAATACTGCATAATGCTTACATACGTAGTTGAGAGGCACTGCTATTGAATGGAAATCTGAAGTCTGCTATGTATTCTTGTTCTTGAAAAATGAAAACATACAATAGTGATTGGCTGAGTTAGACTGAAGCTTCACAAGATTTGCTGTAGTCTTAAATATTCATATTCATAAATTTCAAACTTGATGGTGGCTTGACCTTGACCTGGCCACTGAAGTGTACATCGATGTTCTTTTGTGTGTGTTTACCATCCTTAATCAAACATCCTAGTAGTTTTTGCTCAAACCTGGTGACAGGTACAACATTTAGTTTTCTGTGTAGAATGGCATGTGTTGCCACAACTCGTCCTGAATGTTTTGTGTAGTACAGTACTGTGTTGCATGTGCTCTGTCTCACCTGTCCTTTACTCGCTTTATCTTATGCTGTCAATGGAAGCGCTTTGTTACCAAGTCAGTCAGTCACCTTCTCATATTCAGCATTCATTTTTGGAACTGGAATTGAATTTGCTTCGATTCTATTTAAAACTGCCTGGTGGTGTTTGCAAAAAGTACAGCCTCATGCATCAGCAACATTTACCTGATGTTGCAACACTGAGCTAATTTAAGAGGAAGCTTTTGAATTGGATGACAGAAACACTTCCATAACGGTGCAAGTTTCCTGTGAACTTAAAGCTGCCAGCTGATCTGCTCTTTTCTGCTGCTCTCATCTCTCTTTCGCTTTCTATTTCTGTCTGTATTCTTCCTTTCTCAACACCTCTATCTTATACCTATCCTTTTCTTGCTTGCCTATGTGTCTCCCTGACTGTCTTTAGGTTCAGATAGTGCACAAAAAGCTGGACTTCAGCCATGTCACGTCACGCTGTGGCTCCAAGGACAATATCAAACATGTCCCTGGAGGTGGCAATGTAAGTAACGCTGCTGCTGATCAGAGTAGACTGGTTTGGCATGAGACTTCAATTTCATTATTTCAGCAAATTCCAAATTTGTGGTGTATTAGGAAGCTTGTTTTATTCTGTAGCAGCCACGAAAAGCCTACATTGCTTTCTGGGGAAAAAAAAAAAGAAAGGAAAAAAAACAGCAGTTGGATATGTAATGCTACATGGCTGTGTGCATATTTTATCATGTAGACGTTAGTAAGCTTCACACTGCTGTTTTAAACCCCCCCACCACTTTTAAAGGTATGTTTTTGTGTCGTCGTTGCTTTACTGTGCTCTTGTGATGAATGTGAAAGTTTAACATTCATCATCTTTAGAGTTAATATGTGCCTTAACTCTACTGCATGTTTTCTAAAGCATGATTTGTGCCATCACAGCTAGTTTACGACCAATCTTGATCTTGTTGAAAAATAATTTTAGGGTGAACTTGTCTGAATGGGATCTTAAAAGAAGAAGTCATTCTTTATTAATTGAAATAATTATATGCATGTTTTGTATCTGTCTCGATAAAACAATAAGGTCATAGCGGCAATAAACTTCTTTAATACTTTTGTCATTGAGCAGTTTTCCGAGACTTTCAGCCAAAACATGAAGACGGGAGTACAACCCCACATTTACAAAATGCATATCTAATAGCAAGTCAGAGAAAATAAAATACAACCAACAACTACACATCGATGTAGGGGTTTGACTAGACCGCTTCATTTTCCGACCTCAATTTATTTGTTTTCTTACCACAACGTTTTGGGATCAAGTAATTCTGAAGGAAGAGTTGTATGAGATTTACTGGAAAGATTTGAGCGTGTTTCATTTTTATTTTTGTTGTTATTGCACTATTTACTTCAAATGTGCTTCCCCAAAAGACTGCAAAAAATAAATAAAATCTAATTTACCTTCCATATAACGTGAACATTATGAGTCAACGCCTTTATACTTCTGTGGTTAGTATAGTCATATAGCACTCAAGTGTTCTATTTACGTATGCATTCATGCCATATAGAGCAGGTTATATTTCAATACCAAAGTATCAACATCATTTTCATTGCTATAGTAATAATGATTTGAAATAATTAGCTTGCCATTGTTTATGAATGCAGTTGACAACATAGAGGGTGAGTGTCGTTTCCCACACTCAGGAAGAGGTCTTTTTTTTTTTTTTTAATCATCTCTATAAGTGGGCCAGATGTGCAACATCATGGATGGCGGCTTGATCAGTGTGGGTATTTGCAGTAATCGAATGTCATCTTTTGGAATCTCTGCTCCTTAGGTGCAGATCCTCAACAAGAAGGTCGATGTGAGCAAGGTCACATCCAAATGTGGCTCCAAGGACAACATCAAGCACAAGCCAGGTTGTTCTCCAACCAATCGAACCGGGCTTTTCTTTTAGCTGATCTCTTATTAACACGTTTACTGCAGGTGGTGGCGACGTCAAGATTGAGTCTCACAAGATGAACATTAAGGCAAAGTCTAAGATTGGCTCACTGGACAACGTGGGACAGACGAACGGACACAAGGTGGAATTTTAATATAATAATTTAGTCGCAATTCATGTTGGGAGTGTTCAGTCTGGGCTCGTGTGTGGCGTTCGAATCACGCGCACATTCCAAATGATTTTAGGTTCATTGAAAACCAAACTGTCACGAGGTGTGAGCGTGAATGGTTGTCAAAGGCTTGTTTCTAGAATAGATTTGAAAATGGATGGATGCGTCGGCTGACTCATTGTGCTCTTGCAAGTCATCGCCACTAGATGGGGTAGCGGCATAATTAGTGATAAATTGTATGTGTGCATCTGTGTCTTTGCCTCGTATGCATGCGTGTGTTTATCTTGCAACAGGAGGAGAGAGCAGAGGAAAAGACACCATCACCCCCAAACAGCACTCCAAGCGCAGGCCCAGCAGGTGTTGCCAAGGCAACGACAGCACCGGGAGGTGGAGCAAAGGAAAATGGGGTTAAGGAGAACACGCCTACTCCTTTTGGAGGAGACGGACTTAGTATTGACAGGCGCCTTGCTGAGAAAAGTAGGTGTCAACACACATTGATAGTGTTATGTGCAGAAGAATATTTATAGTCATTAATTTATACATCTGGCCATAAAGGGTTTACAAGATGTCATTTTTCCTGGCTATCGCCTTGTCCAACTTTGATTATACTGAGCAATTAAAAAAAAATTCTGTTGATTTATTTATGCTGATTAAAAGTAGAATTGGCATGCTGATTCCAAAATTGAAGTCATTTTTTTCCGACCATGTCAAGTTTTTTTCTCCACAGCTTACCCTCCAGAAAATCAAAATTCCACTGATTAGTAGTAAGACTGTAGTAAGAAGAGCTGACTGTACAACATTGCATTAAATAATAAAGTTAACTCATTCACTCGCAACCCCCTTCACTCCCGGCTGTTTTACTGGATTTTGACTGATTTTGCAAGGCCCACAGAATATTGTGTTCTATTGCTATAAAAACATGGAACCTACCAAAAGAAAGAGTAGTCTCTTCTTTCATCAGGAAAAGAGTATATTTCTATCTCTTTCCGTTTTGCAGTATTTAGCATTAGAATATAGCTAAGTTTCACCATTATTCACAAATCTGCTTAGAACTGTGGGGAAATCAGCTTGTTTTCAACATGGCCCTGGTTGATCTCTTATACTCTGCTGCCACCTGCTGGCCGTTTTTTTGTTTTTTTTAAATTACTACCATTGCCTCACATGTTCTCTGCAGTTCAGAACCTTCTGTAGCATTAAAAAAAACATAAAAACATAAATATGTCTTTGGGACCCATAAAACATTTAAAATAGAACGTATTTATACGTTTTTGGGAGCAAATGAGTTAATAACGGTATTTGTGAAAAGGTGTGGACTGAGCAATACAACTTTTAACGTGGTTCCCTCCCTCTCCCAGATTGAATCTCAGCACAAGAGATTTGGTGGGGTACGCCAAGCGCTCGCCGGCTGACCAACCAACCTTCCCCGGTCACTCCCCTTTGACCCCGCCCTCCAATATCGCCTCCTGCAGCACCAAACTGAACGTCCGCCTCGTCGTGTTCCTCTGGGCTCCACTGCCTGCCAGTGCACCAACCCTGACCTTCGATGCCAGTGGGTTGACCTTTGGCTCTCCCCACCATAAAGAAGAGCACTTGTTGTTTGTCTGTGAAACTTGTGTCTCATAGTACTCCTCATGAGCACTGGCATAGGACGTACGCGCAAATCTAAAATCCCATCACTGTACACCCCAATGCTTCCATAGAAATAATTTTAGTTGGACACCATAAAGTGACATCACCTACTTTTGTAATTTACTCACCAGTCTTCACGTCTATTCATAATCCAGCTCCACGCCTTCCTCAGCAGCTGAAGCCTACTTATGAATTCAGCTCAATAGCAAATAATTCCCGTCTGCTTTAAATGGACACACCTATCCTTTTAGCCAACAATGAATGATTTGTAAATCTATGGTAACTACAGCGCTGCACTGTTGTGTCATTGTAGGTAACTAGAGCTTGCTTGGCATTGTCTCTATTGAATCCCTTATATCTGCAGTTACACATTGGTATCATGTAGTAAGAGATAGTGAAAAGAAAGTGGATGATGATTGAACAGGTTTGGAGGGAAAATGAAATAAGTCAGAAGGTTATAATAAAGCAATATGAGAGTCATTATTCATAACGCCTTTGCTCATAATGCCTTGGGTTATATCGGAACAGGTATCAGCTTTGAACGTCTGTATTTAATTACTATGTTGCCCTAATTTATCTGCATTTGATTTGTAAACTGCTTGCTGCTGCACCTTTTAAAATTGCATCTAAATTGTGACATGAGAACATTAATATTCGTTAGGCTGAACAGTATGTGATAATTGTCTATTGATAGACCAGCCTTACTGTAGGCTATTTTGTGTTTGGTGAATGTGTCAGCCCAACTAAACTGCTGGATCGTGTACAGTATATTCTGACATTCTACTGACTAAAGTGTCTGATCACATGGTTTTAGCACAAGACCTGTGCGGCATGGCAGGAATGTTTACCGGTAGTTTAATTCACGTTCATGCATTTTTGGGATGAGGGAGCTAATCTAAATCTGGTGGACTAGATGAAATTATTTAGGGCAAAGCTGATTGTCATAGCTTAATTCTTTAGACCTGCAGAGATGATGTTTTCATTCTCAATCTCTTTGGCCAGCATCACCGAGCACTGTAGCCAAAACCGACTGAATTGTTGCGCAGTGTACGGGGTTCTGCAACTAGTTTTCATGAGTGGCCAACCATCAGCCACTGGTTTTGCCGCCATTGAAAAACTGATCGCCGTCGTGGATGTAACAGCCAAGCTATAATGCACAAGCTTTCGCAAACATGTTTTCGGAATTGAAGCGCAAGCAAGATCCGTTGAGCCGTACCAACACAGTCCAAAAAGTACATTTATTGTATTTTACAATAATACTCAACTATATTAATAATTCCTTATGTACTGTGGCTAGGAAGCAAAGGGTAGAACTGTAAATAATAAATAAATAAATAAATAAATAATCGATTAACCGACAAGTAGTTGATTATCAAATTAATATATCAACAATAATTGTTCACTGAATTCTCTAGTCCTTCAAGAAAGACTGATTAGCTTCTGTGTTTAATCAACATAAGACAATTGCAAATATCTGTTTTAACTTTGGAAAAAAACAATGACCGAACCAGTATCATAGTACACCATAAGTCCTTTTTTTCTTTTTTTTCTTTTTTAAATCACTGTTCGAATATAAAATAAACACTAATCACTGGTTAATAAACTTAATTCACTTTAATGCAAAATCAAAATGAATCTGATTAATTGATTGAATAATTGATACATTAATCGTTTCTAAAAATAGTCAATAGTGGCAGCACTATCGTAGAGAGTTTGTGTAGTGCAGTCAATAAATGAGGCAATCGATCTTTACCAACAGCCTATCAAAATATTCCCTCTTCTTTGTTCTCACTTGCTTGTGGTTATCCACTACCTTTCACAATCACGCTACGTTTGAAAAAAAAACTGATACAGGCTTGCAGTTTTTCTGTGTGCAACACGTCAGTAGATGTACTCCAACTGTAATTTTTTTTGCGATGGTCCATTTCAGTCGCCTTTGGCCGCATTGCTCAGTGTGCACGGAAATACCCACGATGCACAACCATAACGACTTAATTTGAAATTCTTGTCAGGTTCACCATGAGCCTACCTCACTCAGCCATTGATTCATCTAGTTCCACTTCCAGTCCTTCATTGGACATCAATTAGAGCAATACGGTGATCCCAACTGGTGACGCTTCCAATTGCATACACATGCATACTCATTGGTGGCCTTTAGCAGGATGAGAGACATGTTTCAGCCAAAGTGTCGTGTTCTGGTTAAACCACTCTGAAAGATGCTGATGCAAAGAATGGAAAGACAGATTAACAATACAGGTGAAATGTCTGTCTCTTGTTTTGCTTTAGCTTGGATTTGTAGTATAAATACACGGAAGATGGTAGTTTTTTAAGACGCTTTTTTCTTTTTAACATTTTGATCAGCTTGTTATACTTCACATCTTTGGTGTTGTTTGTGTAGCACACTAAAACACAGCAATCACCATCATTATAGTAATTAAATATGATTGTGTTTATCACTCCTTAAAAAAATAAATAAAAAAAATTAAAAAAAACACTGGACTGCAAATATGAAGGCCATCAATGTAGCTGTATTATAGCATTGATCTGCATGTACTGTAGATGGGATCCATTCAGTAATAATAGAGGTTCTTTTTAAAAATGACTTTTTGTTTTGTTTGTTTTTACTTTTATAGAAATAGAAATTAACCTGTGTTTTGTTCTCAGTAAGATTATTGACGGACATTCAGCGAATGAACCCAAATTGTGATGAGCATTATTTTTGCTGAACTTAAAGAGTTGGCTCCATGAACAACATTTTCGCTTTTTGCACTGTGACGTACCAATTTACAGACAGAATGTCTTGTGTGATACAGGTTCAGCCCACCATCGACTTGGCGAAGGGCCTTTACCTTTAGTTAGCTAAACAGTGAAGGTTTGGTGAGCAATCTGTGGCCGTAGATGTCAGATGTGTGAAGTGTTGCCGCCTCATCCATCTTGTCGAGCGCTGCTTAGCCTCTGGAACACTGATAGTCTGGCTCTGAAACCTTAACGCTGTCTCGGAAAGCAGAGCTGTGTCTCAAGCTATTTATATTTGTGTGTCTGGCAAATAAATGTGATTCAAATCCTATTCATTTTGTACAGCTCCCTTCGAAACAAACACCAAAAGTCACTTTGAACACAGTCTTGTTCATTTCTTGAGGCTCTAAAGTGATAGAAACTTTAACAGTACTACATATGGGTAATGTCTGCAGTGTACTGTACATCTGTGCTTTTTGGGAACCAACTAGTCTCGGTAGTTAAATTAATGATAACAGGAATAAGTAGACAATAAAAGCACCTTATAATCCTATTTGATATTGTACTGTACCCTCCAAATCATATCCATGAGAAGCCTCTAGGTAACATATTGTATGTTGATCATGCGTGAAATGAAATTGCGCATTCAAATATAATTCACAAAATGACTAAAGGGATAACAGCACTTTGATAATAATAGTAAGTTGTTCATGTGTCTGACAGTTTGACCTTGTAATAGTTTTAATGTCTTGGATTTGAGTAGAGTATGTGACCATGACTTTTGAGTTGTATCTTGGATACACTTTAATTCTCGGCAGTTTGGTGGATTCTGGTGAACCGTTGGTCATTGGTGTTGTGCTACTTTTAAAAAGCAGCGCAAAAGTGTGCCCTCACCTAAACCTCTAAAATATATATATATATATATTTGTTTCTACAGTTTGGGCATAACGTATGCTCAGTCATTTTCATCTGATGATGAATCTCTGAAATGGGAATAATGTGATATTTTTTCACGTGGCTCCCAAATCTTTGGTGACACCCCTAATTGTAATTATAAGCATCCAGTGGTGAAATGTTGGATACTTGCAGATGGTAGTGGTAGTAGTAGTAGTAGTAGTAGTAACAGAAGTGGTCATGGAAATAATATTTAAAAAACAAAATGAGCCTCATATGGCGTTTTGACAGTGTCGACTGGCCTATTCCCGGTCATGGCCAGAGCCAACTATGAAGTCTCTGAGAAAAAGGGCACAGTAATTTTTCGGCAGTCTTCAGTGACGCTTTAAGATGCACATAACACACAAGACCTGAAAAGTGGGAGCCTTGCAGCGCTGCAGTTCAAGAGTACAAGTTGTTGACTCGCCCCGGAGACTGCCAAACACAAGCAAATTTGACATGCTACATGCTAAACCAGTAGCTAATGAATGAATAGTATAGTAAGGTTGTGGCTTAAATTTGAAGGAGTGATATTGCAAAGAGGATAATATTGGTTTTACATGAGGATTGTACTTTTGGAATCAAAAGTAATCAGTGTATGGAGGATGGAGTTATGTGCAGCTCTGCAACTTGCACCATAGGTAATAATAATTAGATCATGTCCATGAGTGTTTGTGTCCAATTATATCACTGGAATTCTACCTTTCCCACTAGGATTTCACATCCCCTGTATATAGATAGTGCCACCTTTTTATCTAATTTATTGAATTATAAAACAAAAAGAAAATCATACCAGTCCACAGGGTGTTGTGGATGTTGACAGATGAACAATTATGTTCATAAACCTGTTGCAACTTCTAATGGTATTATTATTAAATTTTAGCCCCAGTTTGGGCAATCTGATATTACAAGAATGTTTTAAAGATGTAAGCTTTAGAATTCATGTATGAGGTATGTTCCTGTTATGTTGTGAAAGATGGATCAAAATTGAATTAAATGACCTGTTGAAAAGGCAGCAAGTGTTGTGTTAATTGGAAAGTGGAATCAAAATTAAGTTGAAGATGTTGTGATATATCAGTTGAAATAAGAAGGTCTGTCTACTTTTGGCAGTATTTGGTACTTGACAGTAAGACACACACTGGCCAGCCCTTTCTTCCAGTTCGTCCCATTCCCGAGTGCAAACAATCCCGGTCTTTTGGCATGTTTTAGTATTGCTCCTGATTAAACTGTGTTTTAATGAAAATGCTGACATACCTGCCAATACAATTTGACAAATGGTGGCTGTGATTTTCAAAAATAATGATGAAAATTGACTATTTTGGACCAATTTGTACAATCAATCAATTCACCAAAAATGTATACTTGCCTGGAATACATTTTGAAATGATCTGCGAATGACAGTGTTGGTGGATATGCATCACTTACAAAGATTTGTCAGCCTTTCAGCACTGAAACGTTGATCTTGAATCCCTATTGCATGCAATTAGATTACATTGTCCCACTTACAAATACATTTCCAAATGGGAAAAATGCAAACTTAAATTTACTGTACACCTTTTTTGGACAGTATAAGTACAGTCTACAATTTTCATGTGCAATTATGAACGTCCATTCAGTGCACGTGTGTGCAACATCCGCATTTAGAACACAAGCAACTGCTTTTCAATGCTGTTGAGTGGGCCCACTGTATAGTGTGTGCAGTTATTGTGGAGGGCACAACACCAGAACAAGAGCATGCGGAAGACAACTGCTGATTGTTATAAATATCCATCTTTTTAGCTAGAGCTCATCTTCCCCTCCAATTCTGAATATTTGGTATGAAAGAGATGTTCTTTGTGATTGTCAACCAGTGATGTGAATATTCATCATGAAATAAAAGATGAAGAGCAGACGTCAAAATGGTTGTCATTTCTTTGCCACCCAAAATGATGCAGTGCATAACGCAATATTGCATGTGAAATTGCAACTAAAGGGACCACATTTTTCATTAGTGCTGCTGGTTTGCTACACTGGGGGGTGGTCACGTAACATGCACTTCATAACCAGATGCATAACTAAAATGCCATTTTAAATAAGGACAACATTTCTCTAGCTTGTCTTTAAAAAAAAAAAAAAAAAAAATGGAACCGATGTATACAAGAGCAGTGCAAAACATTTTAATAGTCAAACACAGTTTATCATTGCCTATATATAGCCCATGAAAAAATATGTATATACTGTACATAATGTGACCTGCAAAAGGGTAAGTTAATAATATATAATATAGCATAATATAACAAATACTATATAAATAATATAACATAATATATAAATAATTAAATATAAACATAATAAAACAAAGGAGCAACAATAAAATAACCGTTTGGCTGATGCCCCAGAAGATGAATTGTAAGCTCAACATGCTCTTCAAAGTTTAGGCTGATTTCATATGTTGAGAGCTGGTCAAACGTCCTAAACATTTAAAGGGTTCAAATGTCGGATGGTGGCCTTATCTGCTATGGGAGTTGCCTTTCCTGTGATATTTTAACAGTTCCTGAAAATTTAGGGACGATATTTTTTTTTTTCCTAAGGTCGTGGTTGCTGATTTAAGGACCAAAATTTTAAATCCGTTTTTCCCTCATAAACGATTTCAACCTCATGCCAACACTAAACTTGCTGTAACTTTGGCAATACTTGAGGTACGGTCATGTATTATATATCATTTTTTTTTAAAGGGAATTAGAATTAAGTGTTTCGTTATTGATTGGGGGCGGCAGGGTGTACGAGTGGTTAGCACGTCCGCCTCCCAGTTCTGAGGACTCCGGTTCAAGTCCAGGCTCCGGCCTTCCTGGGTGGAGTTTGCATGTTCTCCCCGTGCCCGCGTGGGTCTTCTCCGGGTACTCCGGTCTCCTCCCACATTCCAAAGACATGCATGGCAGGTTAATTGGGCGCTCCAAATGGTCCCAAATTGGATGGTTGTTTGTCTCTGTGTGCCCTGCGATTGGCTGGCAACCAGTCCAGGGTGTCCCCCGCCTACTGCCCAGAGCCAGCTGAGATAGGCGCCAGCACCCCCCGCGACCCTTGTGAGGAATAAGCGGTCAAGAAAATGGATGGATGGTTATTGATTGGCTCCTGGCTTGTCAATCACACCTGTGTAAGTGCCCCGAGTATGTAGTTTGCGTAGGCCTCTAACGTAACACTGTTTACGAGCGCAATTGGAGCTTCTTCTTATTGTAGCTAGCTCCTCACGTGTGTGTTCAAAGTTAACCAACAATGGCAGAGAATAATACGGGACCACCGAGCCGTAAAAGAAAGACTCTTTTTGAGGTTGCTGAACGGAGGAGACAAGGACAAAAAGAGCGGAGCCAAGCCAAAGTAATTTTGGGCGAGTCTTTTCATCAATGGCGTGCGCTAAAGCAGCAGAGAGGTCTGAAGACGGATGCTTTGGTCGCTACGTTTCAGTCGGACAGGTAACTGTTTGAGTAAGAACTATACTTTATGATGTGAAACGTGAAGTTCTATAGCCACCAGTGTGAATCAGACCACTGGTTGTAAAGTTTCCAGAGGAGGCGTTTCCTGCGTAAAAAGCAGGAGTGGGTGAGGGTGTACCCTCCCGTCATGTTGAGTGAAAATAAGTGAGTGTACCTTGCTTTAACCTGGATATGTCTCAAATTTCTTACCTTCTCCACAATGCCAACACATTATCATTAACATGCTGATTTTGTTTACTGCATTTACTGTTCAGTCAAGTCAAGTCATCTTTATTTATATCAAGTTGCTAGGTACAGCTGAAGTTTCCCCCCCCAAGCTAGGAAACGTTGTCGTCAAAAGTAGGCAAGCAAGGCAGCTTTATATATCACATTTCATAAATGCAACTTAAGTATGGACAAGCAGACAACACCTGCAACTGCTAGCATTGCTGGGCTGAAGGAAATGTAGAACTGCTGGCTGTCTCCCTACCTGTCGGCTTTCTTTCGAGTTGTATCACGCTGCATGTGCTGTGATGTGTTTCCTTAAATTGGATGTGGAGTTTTTAGCCAGCGCAAATTATGCACTGAGAGGGTTTTGTTTGTTTGTTTTGTTTGAGTTGTTTTGCTAACGTTGCGCTTTAGATAAAAGTGTCCTGCGTTATTGCCATATGCTTGCAGGTTGCAAGAGCAAAGCAGTGACTTTGGTTCAACAAATTCACAATGAATGTACTCGCGTTAATCAGTCTTCATTCACAAATCCATCAACGTCTCGTCTTCTGTATCCAAATTGAAGAGCTGAGCAATTTCTCCTTCAAACATGGCAGGTTCCCGCTCGTCATTATCGAAGCCAGTCTCGTTGCCGTGCGGCTGTTTAGCAATGATGCCAGCTTTCGAGAGCCCAGGCGTCCACAATTTATTCACATACGGTGGCGTACTTGCCCGACGCTGCCTCCCAGTTTGGTGAAAATGTGTTCGTCATCTCTCATCCAGCGCAGAAAGGCTGCTCGGAACTTAATTTGAACGCCAAGTTTACACTAATGTCCAGCAGTTAGAGACTTGGAGTTCCTTCATTAATCCTCCCGGAATGTTGACAAACTATATGGAATCAGAATCCTGCCAATACTCGGAACCTCGCAACCTCGGTTTGAAACCTCGTAACTTCGGTTTGAATCTCCGAAAACATTTTTGTATGACTGAAAAAAATGTTTTGAATCTCCAAAAAATTGTTTTGAATCTCCAAAAATATTTTTTCAATGACTGAAAAATCACTGAAAAGGTTAAAAAAAAAAAAAAAAGGCCAAGAAAAGACAGACATTTTTTAAAGTATGACTTTACAGTGTTTCACCCACAAATTTTCAGAGGTTCAAAACGGTCACCAGCAAGTTTCAAAAATGGCATTTTGGCATTGTTCTCCCTAGGCATTTATTTGTTTCCCATTTTTGAAACCTGTAAACTCTGAACGTTCTCAAAACGTTGAAAAAATATTTCCAAACCTGAAAAGTGGGTTTGAATATCCAAAAAGCATATTAAATCATTCAAAAAGACAACTTTTTTCCCTAATTTAATTTTACAGTGTTTCACCCACAAACTTTCAGAGGTTCAAAACGGCCAAGTTTTAAAAAAGCCATTTCGGCATTGTTTTCCCTGGGAATTGGTTGAAAGACTGAAAATGTTTTCAATGTTGTTTTGAAACTGCAATTCAAAGTCTCATTGAATTACAAAACAGCGACGCTCACAGGACCATGGAAGAACTGCCTGGTGGGTGTGGGGGTGGTGGAGAGGGGCGTTAGACTGAAGTACACTTCCGCTTCCTACTCCCAACTTATGTTGCATGTCCCGCCCCAAACACAATGTCGGTCTGTGATTGGTCCAGATCGGTGGAAATCAACGGGCTTGGTACAAGATGTATTCTTGGGAGTTTGTGAACTCACAAATACCACAAGAATTCATCTTGCGAGTGTAATAATTGAAATTGTAATTGAATTTCGATTAATCACACAGCCTTAAGGCTGAGTTGTGATTCTTTCATCAGGCTTTGTATTATAATTTAGACAATCTCATATCATTTATATTTGTTTGACTTCTTAGTTTTGGAACTCCATTACTTATCCTTAATCTATTCCTGGCATCAGGGATAAGAATGAACTGTAAGCCTCTCATTAAATGTGCCATTCTCAGCTGTCTCCAGTCCTTGTATCATTCATTCACTTATGCAATCACATGCATGTGTACAAAGGCAAGGCGTAAGGCAAGCTATGTCTTAAGTTTGAAGTCTATCAGATGAAGCTGCTATTGTTAGAATGCTTATTTACAGACAGTCACTTGAGGAGGTGTTGAGAACTGGATATTGCCTCCATATGTCCTTTTCTTGTCTTGTCCTTTATCCCCGCGTCCATTCAATGCGTTGGGATCTTAAACACTCAGAAGGACTCTTGCTGAGGACAAGTGCAATGAGCATTGTGCATGATGGAGAAACAACATAAAGGTAAGACATATATTGCGTTCTACAAAAATAATTCACAATACAAAAAGCTTTGTTTAACATGTCCATATGTATTCTATCCCATCGACAATAGTCATTGAGCTCACAATTTTAATTCATTGTGATTTAATACTAATGCACGTTATCATTTCATCATGTAAAGTGTGAAAGAAAACACTAAACGTACAAGACTAAAGTCTAATATTAAAACAACTATATTTGATTTAAGCCATTATTGGATTATAATTAAGATTTCTGACATCTGGTGTATAAACTGTTCAGTTTATGTGGCTGTTGTGTGCCTGCTTGAGACTCTATTTGTGTCATGTTTTCATTTTTGCATATATGAAATAGTACTACTTGAGATTTGAACACTAACTAAAAATTGACTGTCTTTGTTACAACTTTTAAGGCCCTTTAAAATGAATTCAGAGTTGTTTCTAAATACATGATACCTGTTTGAAATGACTCCTGAAAATCTGGTACTCGTGGAGATAAAGTGTCAAAGTAGCAATCAAAAAAAGGCAAAACACAATGTGGGATGCAGATTACTTTATTCTACTGATTGACATGCTTAGGGAATCACCAACAGTCAGGCCACAGGTGACTCAGAGGCAAGAGGTGATGCAGCAGGTGCTTCATTCTTCATCCTGTCCTTTCTTCAATAACAGGAAAAAAAGGACTACGTGAGTATGATAATTTTCTTAGAATTGAAATTCATGATTGATTTGAAATTATATAGGCTAACTTGTCTGATATAGACATTCCATTTGGTCAACTCAAGGATTATCTATGAAATCGTTTTACCAAGAGAGGAAAAAAAAAAAAAAAAAAACACAACAAAAACAGGCAATCGCCGAATATGGGTATATGATAGTTGTTCTGACGACTGTAGCAACAACTGTTATCTTGTTAATAAATATTTACCAGTAGGCTTTATTTCCAATACTGTACTGTATAACCCTATTCTAATGATGACCACAAGATGCATTTGTTATATTTACCACATGAACACAACATCATAAACTGACCTTTGGGCCAATGTCACGGCTCTTGGCACGTAGTTTGTTGACCTGAGATTCAGCAATGTCAGCTCTCTCCTCTGCTTCATCAAGTTCATGCTGAATCTTCCGGAACTTGACCATATTGCTGTTGGCTTGTTCCTCCTATTGACAAAACATTATTACATTTTAAGTGGGACAATACATTTTTGAAAACAATCAGTCGGACTCATTATTACTTCCAGCAATAATTTCCATGTAACTTTTTATGCAGTGTGTGATATTCAAAACGTGATACAAATTATTTATATTTTGCTATAGCTGTTTGACGGAATACACTTATGTAAGTTTTCACAGTAGTATATGATGAATACTTACAGCCTCCTCAGCAGTCCTCTTGTATGATTTAACTTTTAACTGGAGTTTATCAACCAAATCTTGCAGACGGGCTAGATTCTTGCGATCCTCTTCAGTCTGAAATAAATATGAGCAAATTCATCAAACCATCTTTTTCATGTTAAATAGAACAAAATTCAAACGGTATTAAATGTTGTATACGTATTTGATTAAATCTTACTTGGTAGGTTAGCTCTTTAATGCGTCTCTCATACTTCCGTACACCCTTGACTGCATCGCTTGACTTTCTTTGTTCGATTTCTACTTCACTTTCCAGCTCTTTGATCTGTTGGGAAGAAAACATTTTGGTTTATATGGGTTACTTTATTTTCAATGCTACGGTATATTAAAATAAAAGTCTACACGCCCATGTTCAAATGCTGGTTTTGGTGATACAAAAAAAAAAAAAAATGAGATCATTCAGTCATTTTCAAACTTTTTCCCACTAGTAATGTCACACCACCTATAACCTGTACAACACAACTAAAAAAAACAAAACAAAAAATCTTTTAACAAGTGAGATAATGTGGTTTTACAAGTGGACTCTCAAAACTGTGATGTGTTCTTCAGTTCTTCAGATTATCCCCAAATAAAGTTAAAGCTGCTCTATGGACCAATTTGCCCAAAAAGTCTTTGAAATAGCCTTTTTATTTGATCATTTATGACTCAAGCATCTTCTAATTAGTAGATGAACACACTAGCTATTCACAATACTCCTGCAAGCCTCTGGCAAATACTTTTTAGACTGGATTCGGGTTCGAATTTCCCGCTTTCTGTCTGTGGATGTGATGTCCACTCAAGAAGGGAGTGTGCAGTTTCATTTTTCAGCCACATGTGGCAGTAGTGATTCTTGTTTAAAGGTATCAATCTGGAGAAGGGTTCAGAAGAATTTCCAAAGCATTAAATATACAGTACCATGAAGCACAGTAAAGACAGCCCTCATTAAGTGGAGGAAAAAAATAGCAAAAGTGTAGTTTTAAGTTGGAGGAAAAAAAACAACAACAACAAAAAACAATGCAGTTACCAAAAACTGGATACAACACTGAAAGAGCTGCAGGAATTTCTGGCAAATACTGCTATAATGCTCTTCAAAACACATTACAAAAATCGCTCATCTTCTGCATATGTCTGGGCTATGGGGTAGAGTGAGATGATGGAAGCTTTATATTACAAGGAAAAAAATCTCCCAAATTCATGTGGGACAATGTGTTGTAAAACCAAGGTTGTACTTTTTGCCCAAGTTTCCAGAAATGTTGTTTGGTGCAAGTAAAACTGCTCATCACCAAAAGAACACCATACAGTACCTAAAGAGTAGCATGGTGGTGTCAATGTAATGCTTTTGGGCTGTTATTTTCCAGCTCAAACTGGGGCCTAGGTCAGGGTAAAGGGAATGATGAATGACTCCAAGTACAAGAACATGCTGGCCCAAAACTTTCAGCCACTCCTAATGTGGGTTAAAGCATGTTTAGCACACAAGCTACTAACTGTGGACAAAATTTTGAAATGATTAATTTTGTTCTTGTTCTTTTTAAATAGCAAATACCTCGCATTTGAATAAGGGTGTGTCGACTTTTTATATCCACTACCATTTATAGTTGCATGTGATTTTGTAAAATTTACCCTGGCCTCGAGCTTCTGCATTTGCTTCTTCCCTCCCTTCATTGCAATTTGTTCAGCTTCATCCAGACGGTGCTGCAGGTCTTTGATGGTTTGCTCCATGTTCTTCTTCATCCGCTCCAGGTGAGCACTGGTGTCCTGCTCTTTCTTCAGCTCTTCTGCCATCATGGCAGCATCTGTGATGGCCTTCTTGGCCTTCTCCTCAGCATTTCTGCACTCCTGGACTGCATCTTCAACCTCACTCTGAAGCTGAGCTGTATCAGTTTCCAGTTTCTTCTTCTGGTTTAGCAGACTCGTGTTCTGATTGAATGGGGGAGGAGGGAAAAATCATTAGCACAACAAGCATAAAATTGGATCAATTTACAATTCCTATGACTGCATTTTTACCTGTGAGTGCAACAGTTGCACCCTCTCGCTAACATCAAGCAGCTCTTGCTCAGCAAGTTTGCGTCCTCTCTCAGTTTGCTCAAGAGCAGACCGAAGTTCTTCTAACTCAGCCTGAATCAGGGTGCTACGTCTCTCAACTATGGCGATGTTCTCTTTGAGCTCATCATTAGCACGAAGAGACTCATCAAGTTGGAGTTGGGAATCCTTGAAGATTAGAACGTTAGTGTGTATATTTTAAGGGTAGCTGAGAGGGATTTTTCCCCCCCAGTCCATTCATACCTTCAGATGTGCATGAACAGATTTGAGTTGTTTCTGAGATTCAGCTGCCTGCCTGTTGGCCTGACTTAGCTGAATCTCCATTTCATTGAGGTCTCCCTCCATTTTCTTCTTCAAGCGAAGGGCTTCATTCCTACTTCGAGTCTCAGCCTCAAGTGAGCTTTGGAGGTTTTCCACAATCCTCTGTTGGTTTCTCTTTGCTTGCTCCAACTCTTCATCTTTTTCAGCCAGCTTGCGCTCAATTTCAGCCTTCACCTGACTGAACTCAAGCTGGGCTCTGAGAATTTTTCCTTCCTCATGCTCCAATGTGGCCTACAAAGATCAAATAATGTATCGCTGCACTTGCTTGATTTATTCATGACACAGACTGATTTAATTGAATGTTCTTTTTTTAGACCACACAACCTACCTCTGCCTCTTCCAAAGCAGTTTGGATGTCAGACTTCTCCTGTTCCAACTGCTTTCGTATTTTCTCAAGCTCATGGATGCTCTTTCCGCCCTCACTGATTTGTACAGTGAGGTCAGAGATTTCCTCTGTATTCAAATGAAAGAAATTCACAGAATATATTGATGTTAATCTTATATCAAAATTAATAATGATATTAACATTTACCGACCTTGTAGGTTCTTGTTTTCTCTCTTCATAGTTTCGAGATGCTCAAGAGATTCTTCGTAAGAGTTCTTCAGTTTGAAAAGCTCTGTGCTTAAAGTCCTTGCCTCCTTCTGAGAGCTTTCCAACTCTGTCTGAGACTCCTCATATTTCTGCTTCCACTCTGCCAAGATCTGATATATAGTCCATGTTTTTAGATACTTTGAATTGTGTTCCTACAAAAAAAAATAAAAAATAACTGGCACTCAATTTGAAATTATTCAAACCTTGTCAAAGTTTCGTTGCTTCTTGTCCAGAGCGGCACAGGCAGCGTTTGACCGTTCAACATCCACCATGAGATCTTCAATTTCATTCTGCAGTCTGTGTTTGGTTTTCTCCAGAGAGGAACATTTAGCATTAACTGCTTCCACAGCTTCCTCAGCATCCTGCAGACGCTGAGCCAGCTTCTTCCTGCATTTTGATCAGGGGTCCTTAGTTTACTGTGACACTCTGTGTCACTGTTGGCTATACAGTATTAGTTTACTCACTTAGCATCCTCCAGTTCTTCAGTCCGCTGGATGGCATCAGTTTCATACTTAGTTCTCCACTGAGCCACCTCAGAGTTGGCCTTGGACATGCCGCGCTGCAGTTCAGCCTTGGCTTCCTGCTCCTCCTCGTACTGCTCTCTGAGCAGGTCGCAGTCATGGCGAGAAGACTGCACAGCATGAGCTAATGCATTCTTGGCCTAAAATGAAATACAAAGGGCTGTGCACCATGTTGGAAGACTAACACTATATGTAATATTTTCATCACAAGGACACATTACCTTGACTTCCTCTTCCAGTTGTCTTTTAAGGTCTTCAATTTGTTGAGTGTAGGATTGTTTTCCTCTAGTGAGTTGCGACACCAGGGAATCCTTCTCCTCAAGTTGCCTTGTAAGTTCACCTAATTTTCACAGAGCAATAATACAGTTGTGTGCTTGAAAGTTTACATGCCCTTCGGGGTATGGAAAGTTATGAACACACAGCAGAGTGAGGAAAATGCTCAATTCCCATAAAATCCATTTGTTTTGATATTTTCAGAGGTTAAAGTTTACATGAGTAAAGATGTGCATGTGAATTTTAGTGACAATTCATAGCATTTTTGTGTCATTAAGCCACGTTTAGCTTTTGTACATTAACAGTTGTGCTCGTAAATGTACGGTACATGTAAACCTTCAAGCACAACTGTACATGTCTTATGTTAGAACATATGACATAATTCAAATTGAATCCAACATACAATACCATTTTCAGTTTGAAGCTTGGCTTTGTGCATGGTGAAGTCATTGATGGTACGCTGTCCCTCTTCTGCCTTTGTTTTATATTCACTCATCTGGTCTTCTAGGGACCTGCACATTTTCTCCAAATGATTCTGAAAAGTAGGAAACATTGATTGATAGTATATTTATTTAACAGGTGTGTTAGTAGTCAATAGAATAACTCACCCATAACGTAATCACACAACCTACCTACCAAGTTGCCAAGTTGATATGTCATGTGCTAAGATAAAACCTTTTTTTTTCTTTTCTTTTTTGTGTTGTCAACTTATAATATATATTACTGTGTGTGTGTGTGGGTGTTCTTGTACATACTACATTGTGAGGACCAAAATACGTCTTTATCCAACAGAATGAGGACATTTTTGTGAAGTGAGGACATTTTGGCCGGTCCTCACTTCTCAAGACCTCTTTTTGAAGGTCAAGACTTGGTTTTAGAGTTTAGGTTTGAATTGGGTTATGGTTGGGGTTAGGGTAAGGGTTAGGGTTAGGCAATCATTTTTGATGGTTGGGGTTAGGGTAAGGCTCTAGGAAATGCATTATGTCAATGGATGTCCTCACAAAGATATATGTACAAGGATGCGTGTGTGTGCGTGTGTGTGGGGGTGTGTGTGTGGTGGGGGGGGTGGGGGTGCCTTTAATCCACCTCCCAATTTCCATCGTAGGCTGATCTTTTCCCACTGAAGTTCTAGAAGTGTTTACTTGAAAGGTTTACCAGCATGTGTCTCACTCACCATTATTATGCAACACCTGGAAAACTGCTCTGGAAGAGGCCAGCAGCAATTGTAACAGTGTGTTGAAATGACCCGGATGCGTGGAATTGAAAGGAGTTATGCCATAGCATGGCATGACTCTTTGTAACTGGCTCCAAATCAGCAATTCAAGCATTCAATGGCCCAAAATGTCTTTGCTGAATAGAGAACAGGCCACAATAATTTTGGTTGGCATTACAAATAAAGTTTACTCTACCAGAAAAGTTGTCCGCCTCTCGGACATTGCAATTTGTCTTAGGTTTAATAAATCATATTGTGCGTGGCAATGTGATTTCACATTTCACATGCTGTTTGCACATACTTCTCCCACAATGCACAGAATGAGCTCTGTGACAATTCAACATGTTTGGCAGATGCAAATCCTGGGTGCACCTGGCTAGTAGATCAGCTTCCACATGCACAATCGATTTTGCGTACATTTTACACACCAAATCTTTATTAAATCAATCACACCTTACATGTAGTCATAGTTGTGGAAAGCTATGTGCACTCGAATTATTTAATGTAATGGTGAATATTAAATGTGCTGCTAATTTGTGAATAACTAATTAAAAAAAAACATTTGTTGAAGACAAACAAAAATAAAGTATTGTTCTTACACTTTGGAAAGATAATAAAACAACAACAACACATAGATTACCTTAGACTTCACAACATGTTCCATATTGGAGACGACATCATCCAGTTCCAGCCTGAGCTCGCTCTTCTCCTTCTCCAGTTTCTGCTTGACTCTCTGCAGGTTGTCAATCTGCTCTCCCAGGTCAGCAACACTGTCAGCTTGTTTCTTTCTCAGTGTGGCTGCAGTGGCTTCATGAAGCAGCGTTGCCTCTTCCAGGTCTCTGCGGAGCTTCTGGAATTCTGCCTCCCTCTTCTTGTTCATCTCAATCTGGGCAGATGTTGCTCCACCAGCCTCCTCCAGCCTCTCGCTGATCTCCTCCAGCTCCCTGGCCAGGTCTGCTCTCTGCTTCTCCACCTTGGCTCGGGAAGCTCGCTCGGCCTCGAGCTCTTCCTCCAGCTCCTCGATGCGGGCCTGCATTAATATATTAATATAATGTCCAGTGTAAAATCAAGTCACTAAACTATTAGATTGTTATGCATGTGTTTAGGTAAGAATGTGTGAAACATTATTTCATACAGTATACTGATATTACCTGCAATTCCTTCAATTTTTTCTGGAGTTGCGTGCTCATTGCT
Organism: Festucalex cinctus; assembly: GCF_051991245.1. NCBI lineage: Eukaryota > Metazoa > Chordata > Actinopteri > Syngnathiformes > Syngnathidae > Festucalex > Festucalex cinctus. Next base: position 44,048,091 of record NC_135411.1, read on the forward strand.
TGTTCATCCTCTATTTTGCCCAGAAGCTGGTTAATTTCAAAATCTTTCCTGTTAATGGACATAAATATTTCAGTTAGTCAGAAAATAAGTTAAAACGTAGTTGTTATTAATTTATTTTATTTTATTTTTAACCTGTAACTCCGTACTTTTTCAGCTTTTCTTCAAGTTGTTGCTTGTCATTTTCCAGGTCCATAAGACTTTCTTGAGCTAACTTTAAGTCCCCTTCAAGCTTTCGTTTTGCCCTTTCAAGATCCATTCGCACTTTTTTCTCTTGCTCCAGGGATCCTTCCAGCTGTTGGGGGTACTCACAATTAGTTTGTTTACCTAGTATTGATTATTGGCTGATGACCTTTCATGTTGGATCTTACATCATCCACTTGCTGTTCTAGTTTGCACTTGGCCTTGGTTAGAGTGTTGGCTTTGTCTTCTTCACTCTGAAGGTCATCCAACGTTTGCTGGTGAGCTTCTTGTAAGGCTTTCTTCTCCTTGGTCAGCTTGGCGATGATTTCATCCAAAGCCCCCATTTCCTCAGTTAGGTTTTTCACCTAGTCACACAGAAATGTACATGTTCAATTCGCCCATGATCGTCTTTAGGACTGTGTCTTGGTTATACCTTGTTTTCAGTGGCATGTTTTTCCTTCTCCACTTTAGCAAGGGTTAATTCTAAGTCATCAATGTCTTTCTTCAGCTCAGAGCACTCATCTTCCAATTTCCGTTTCTTAGCTGTAAGTTCAGCATTCATTTCCTCCTCATCCTCCAATCTTTCTGCTAACTCTTTGGATTTTGCCTCCATCTGGATTTTGTTTTTAATCAGTCCCTCACATCTTTCTTCAGCATCACAAAGATTATCCTGCTCCTGTTAATAACAAATATACATAATGATGAGTTGGCAGGCTTATTTTAGTCTTAACATGATTTGTATTGATGGTAGTCTTACAGCCTGAACTTGAAGTTGCAAGTCATTTTTCTCTTGGAGAAGTGTGACCATTTTTTCTTCTAGTTCCTTTTTCCGGGCTTCTGATTTGGCATAAGCCTCTTTTAGTTTGGTAAACTCTTCCTTCATGTTGGCCATTTCCTTTTCAGTCTCTGCTGACTTTAGCAAAGGTTTGATCTTGAAGAACATCTTCATCCAGGGCCAATTCTTGACCCCCATGAAAGCACGGATGTTCCACTGGATCACAAGTAATGCATCCCTGTTGATAACAGATTGTCATTGATTTTATGTTGGAACTTTCTAGAGTACATACAAATCCCTTCATTCATTTTGATATGGTTATCATTTATTGGGTCTAGCTTCAGCCGGTTACAACTGAGTTAAGATGAAGGTGGACTACACACTAGACCACTTGTAACTTTAGTTGTATTACGTTATTTGTATCGTTCTTGTTTTGTTGGTTAAATTGCAATTTATTGCTCTGGTTTTTGAAACAATTGCAAATAAATATTCTATATAAAGGAGGTTGAATAATTTTAGACTGCAAATGTATGGCCAATTGCGAGTTTTCAGTCGCATGAATGTTTTTGACTTACTTTCATACAGAATAGCTTTCATACAGTGTAGCTATAACTTTTTTTATCGTGAAATATTCATATTTTACAGAGTTTGCCTTTGACATTTTACCTTCGTTCAACAATCTTCTGAAATTCTATTCTTGCCAGAAGGCCTCTTGACCGAGCTTGGATGCCAGTGATGATCAGTGCTAATCGGTCATCTCGCATCTCTTCAAGCTGGCCCAGCAGTCCAGCTTTGAAAAACACCTGTTGGAGCGCATTATTTAATGTTTGCAAAAATCATATAACAATTGCATTCTCTTATGCAAGGCATGGAATACAGACCTTGGTGTGTCCAAGCTTGTACTGGTTGTGGTCAATATCCAGAGAACCTAACAGTTTCTCTGCAGCCTTCTTGTTGTCAATGAACTGTCCTTCAGGAATTGCATTGGGGTTCAGAATACGGTATCTTTAATGGAAATGAAACATTTTTCATGTGAAATTATCCAGTTGACTCAGGTAAGCTATGAATTGTTAATTCACTCAGATCCAAACCTCTGTTTGAAATCTCCATATAGGATCCTGTTGGGGAAGCCCTTTCTGCAGATTCGGATCCCTTCCAGCACACCGTTACAGCGCAGCTGGTGCATCACCAGAGGGTTTTCCATGGCTCCGGGAGTTTTGGTCTCATTGGGGATTAAGCAGCGTACAAAATGGGGGTGAGTAGACCTCAGGTTGGTCATCAGTTTGTTCAGATTCTCCTGTGAGTTCAGCACAGAAAACAAACTTTGATCAATTGTAACTGTTGTTATACATTGGATAAATGAATTATTCTATTACTTTGATTTCTTTTTTGGATTCAGAAAGTCTATTCTATCATCCCACAAATGAACAGGACCCAATGATCGTTTACAATGTACAGTCTTCCCTCGCTATAACGCGGTTCACTTTTCGCGGTCTCGCTGTATCGCAGATTTTTTTTTAAGTGCAATTTTGCATGTTTTTTTAAAGTAACATACCCATTTTATAAAATTTATGAAGGTTTGAACATTGTCAATGTTTGAACAAGAGAGAAATGTGAGAACATGTAAATGCCTCAATGAGAAAAGTGTATAAATTGTGCGGTCGGGGATTTTAGATCCTTAAAACATCTATAAGAGTTGTAAAACATAAAGCTAACTACTTCGTGGATTTCATTTATTGCGGGTATTTTTTGGGACCTAACCCCAGCGGAAAACGAGGGAACACTGTAGAAGATTGTTTATCCGTCCACTTCTTGAAAAAATGTGTTTGAGCCCAGTGCTCGATGTAATAATACCTTCCCTTCTTTTAATGTAGTTTTTGACTGTTAAACATTCAAATTATTGTCTTATCGGAAAAAAAAAATAAAAAATCACATAGCATTTTAAATATTTTTTATTTTATTTTTCTTCTTCTTCTTCTTCTTCTTGTTCTTATTATTATTATTATTATTATTATTATTATTAATAATAATAATAATAATAATAATAATAATAATAATAATAATAATAATAATAATAATAATAACAATTCAATCTCTGGTGTAATAACCTTATTTATTGATTGATTGAATTATTTTTTCTTTTATTATCTGTTCTCATTGCTGCTGGACATGTAAATTTCCCAGAGGGAGCCATCCCAAAGGGATCAATATAGTCAAGTCTAAGTCTAAATGAAAATAGCAGTATGTGGCCTGTAATAAACAAGCAGCCATGGTTATCTTTTGCTTATGATAATTTGACTATTTGTCAATAAGCGTTACTGATAATTATCAATGCCTGTCAGGTGCTGCTGTTTTTAATGTTCCTATATAATCTAATCAGTGAGCAGTGAGTGAGTAGCAGTTGTGAAGTTGGATAACTTGTCAGAAAATACATTTAAAAAAAAAAGGGAAATTTCTCACCCTGTGTAAAGCAGACACAGTTTGGAAGGAAGAACCTTTCTTCTTGCCACCTTTTCCCTTGCCGCCAGACTCTTGAGCTAAATCAACATAACCGAATTGTAAAACACAATGCACTGGAAGCAATAACGTTTAAGGTTTGTATTCCTGAAACACTCTAATTTGTTCATAATGATTATATATTTAAAAGCTCAACATACCAGAATCGGCTCCTGCATACCCAGCAAAAAGAAGCGATAATAGTTTGAGGTTAGATTTCTGGAAAAGCCCAACAACAGTCTCATTTAGAGGGTCCTTGTTCTTCACCAGCCAGTTGTTGATATTATAATCAACAGTTCCAGCATAGTGGACAAGAGAAAAATGAGCCTCCGCTTTTCCTTTGACGATTCTGGGCTTCTGGAAGTTGCTGGATTTTCCTAGATGGTTGTCGTAGAGCTTGGCTTTAAAGGTCGCATCACTGGCTTTGGGGAACATGCACTCCTCTTCAAGGATGGACATGATGCCCATGGGCTGGGGAGAGCAAAATATGACGTGTAAAATCTAGCTTGCTGGAGCATTTAGGAAAATCTGAGGAGGACATTACATTGTCGATTTGAATTTTGTGCCTAATGACTTATAGCCTCTCAAAAGCATTTCTCACCTTTTCAATCAAGTCGATACAGGCTTGCAAGTCCATACCAAAATCGATGAAAGTCCATTCAATGCCTTCCTTCTTGTATTCTTCTTGCTCCAGCACAAACATGTGATGGTTGAAAAACTGTTGCAGTTTTTCATTGGTGAAGTTGATACACAGCTGCTCAAAGGTGTTAAACTGTAATGGAAAGTGGAATTTCAACTCTTGCGTATACAGTAAACCAAAGTAAGAGTGAAAATATGATTTTACTCTAGGAATAATAAACACAGCTCACATCAAAGATCTCAAATCCAGCAATATCCAAAACACCAATGAAATACTGACGAGGTTGCTTGGTGTCCAGAGATTGGTTGATACGAACCACCATCCACAGGAACATTTTCTCATACACTGACTTGGCCAGTGCACCAATAGCATAGTAAACCTGGAAAAGAATTGATAAACTTCTAAAACTGACTTCTATCTTTACCTCAAAAATTGTCCACTAATACTAACCTGGGCAACATTTTGTCCCTTGGTGACCCACTCATTTCCCACTTTAACTCTTGGATGGCAGAGACCTTTGATGAGGTCAGCTGAGTTCAGGCCCATTAGGTACGCAACTTTGTCAGCATCTATAAGAGATTATTTGCATCATACAATCTGTCTTGACTGAATATCTTTAGTCTGCATTTCTGCTGTTTCTGTTATGCCAGAGGTTACAAGAGTGTATGGTACTGCCATATACTTGTATTATAGACTAGTGCAGTAAAACAGAACCTAGACGTAATACCTCTTGGAGAATCTGACCATACCAGCACATCCACACATTCTTTTCAAATGTATTTGTCAAGGAAAAGTGGGCAAATATTCTCAATACCGGGTGTGCCATGCTAACAGATTACTGAATGGATTATTACCTTCAGTGCCATCTGCCTCTGCCTGCTCTTCTCGCTGCTTCTGCTTAAACTTCATATTACCATGGTGCATGATGGCGCCAGTCAACTTATAAATGCTGTTCTTCTCTTCTTGAGTGAAGCCCAGCACATCAAAAGCCTCCTGAAAAAATACAAATAATGAACAAAGTAATAACAATTTGGATTTAAGACTATACTATACTCTAATCAAAGGTGAGCTGACATCCGTAGCCATCAGCTCCTCAGAGTCATTGATGGAGACTACAGTTGTCTCTCCTTGGGAGATGAAGGAGTAGTCGTAGGGGTTGTTGGTGATGAGCAGCATTTCTAAAATTACATTGTTACACAGAATAAATCAATCAATAAATAAAAGAGATTTATTTCTTTTGGCAAATATTGATTTTGTAATAATCACAGAGGATGTGCTATCATTTGCTGTTATTTACTTACCAAGAAGTTCAGGTTTCACCTGAGACAAGATTTGGTAGAAAATGTGATAGTCCCTCTCAGCTTTCAGCTGGTAGGTCACGCGAGACTTTTCCAGAAGATCTGTTTAATGTATATGCATGGAATGTTATGTTGTAGTAAAAAACGGTCACTACATTTGTAAACATTTAAAAGATATAAAAATACTGCAGTGATAAAAGCAGTGCAGTGGTTTAATGGTTGGCATAGTTGCTTACAACAAGAACGTTGTTGCTTGAAGCTGAACAAATCTTTTTGAGTGGCATTTGCATGTTCATCCTATGTCGTTGGTCCTTGCTTACTCCTATGTACAATTTCCATAGACTGTAAATGAGGATAATTGAATAGTTGACTAAATTGTCCATATTTGTGCCGTTGAATGGTTGTCTGTGTTACTATACTTGGTATGGATCTGTCCTGTTACCGACCAAGTCATTTGATGTCTGATCACTTAACATTACTTTCCTTTCTCAGATTTTCTCTTATGTATTTAGATTGTACCACACAAGCCTTGAGAAGTTGTGTCTTGCAAAAATTATGTGGAAACGAGAGATAACGCTTCACTTACAGGTCTCAATATCAGCAGAAGCCAACTTTCCTCGATTGTCAAAATGAATTCTGATGAATTTTCCCTGGGAAAGAAGTGTTGAACATTCATGTTGATAATGGGGAAATATTCCTAATGTTGGTAAAAAATAAGCGTCAATGAATAAATATACTCACAAATCTAGAGGAGTTGTCATTTCTGATAGTCTTGGCGTTACCGAAGGCCTCCAGAGCAGGGTTAGCCTGGATGATTTGATCCTCCAGTGTACCCTGAAGACAAAACTTCTAAATTACTGTCTTTGGGACAAAATGTGTGGGGAAATAAACTTGAAAAAACTTGAAAATTGGAAATACCTCAAAAGTCAAGCAAAGGCATGCAAGCCAAACTCTCCGTGGGGGAGATATGCCTTTTTTCATTGTTGTTTATTGCTCCCCCCAGTTTTTATGAATTCATCACCAAAGAGTACCAGTGATGACAAAGGGGGCAAAAATGCGCCTGAAACTGCACTCTTTCCTTTCTCCTCAGAAAAATAGGTTTAAATTGGCACTATATAAAATGTGACCACATGTTTATATTCAAAGCACAAGCAGTAATCTTTTATCTGCATGTCTGTTTTACCGTTTACAGTTGTTGCCAGAATGTTAAAAAAAAAAAAAACAACAACTGACAAAACATTTTGCTTGGTGGTTCCTGTACGCAGCATCACTTGTTTTATAAGTTAAATCAAATAACATATTTTGTTTTTATGGTTTACTTGTCCCTAAACTTTTGTTCGTTTCACACTTGTGAGCTCATAGCTTATTTTCTGTGTGAGTATGCTACTACTGTAGTATGCGTCACCTTCTTCTCAATGGCTTGATCTTTTTTGCCACTTGGAACTGCAGCAATGCTGGCAAAATATTGAATGACACGCTTGGTGTTGACAGTCTTTCCAGCACCAGATTCTCCTCTGTATTAAAACAAATTCATGTTTAGTTCAAGAATAACAGTAAGTGCTCAAAAACATGCTTTTGGTCTTTCTCACGTGATGAGAATGGACTGGTTTTCTCTATCTGTAACGCAAAAAAAAAAAGTGTTTATCAATCAGGTTTTATACAAGAATTGAGTATTGGAAGTAAGTATTTTGACTACAATTTGTACCTGCCAACATGTACTGGTAGGCGTTGTCAGAGATGGAGAAGATGTGAGGAGGAGCTTCACTCCTCTTCTTTCCCCTGTAGGCAACAACCACCTCTTGGTTGTAGACTGGCAGCCACTTGTAGGGATTGACAGTCACACAGAACAGCCCAGAGTAGGTCTGGCATAATAATAATGATAAAAAGAAAAACAACAAGTTAAAAATTGTGTGACATCAAGAATGACAGGAAAATTACAGTGATTTTCTTACATAGATCATCCATGCGGCGTAACGCTCTTTGAGGTTAAACAGCACAGCGGGCTCATGAAGAAAAGTGAACATGGCCATGTCTTCAATTTTATCGAACTTTGGCGGGTTCTGAGGATGTACGTCACTCTCCTTTACTGTCACAGTCTGTAAAATAAAATGAATTCTTAAATATGAAAACGTGTGTGTTTGTTCGGGTTTCAACTCAATGAGCATGAACAGCATACCTTTCCAAACTCAGTGTGAGCAGTGACTTTGTCACCATCTCGACTAGTGATTGATGCCTTGACATACTCAACTTCAGGGTCTGGAACGAAGCATTCCTTCTTCATGTCAAATTGTCGAGTTTGGGCTTCCAAGCGCTCCTTGTCTGACTTTCGAAGGAAAGAAGCAGCTGGCCCAAACTCTGCCATTGCTGCATCACCCATTTTGCTTCTTTTTGGTCTTCTTCTGAGAAGAGAGAGTGTAATGTCTGTCCACAAAACATCTTCCAGTTGCTTTTCACACCACATTTTTCTTGAAACTATGACAAATAAGTGTATTTTTGTTATGTCTTTTGATAATATTTACACAGTAGTTAACTAGTAGTATATAAAATTAGAATGTTCTCATCCATTTTGATTATTACCACAATGAATGTCCTCAAGCGCTTACCTGACAGGAAAAAAAATCACCTACCAGAAAGAACAGAATTCAAATATAAATAGTCAACAAACACAGTAAAATTCAGGGAGGAAAAAAAAACAATCACAAATTTTACATTTAATAGTAAACTCAGGTGATGTTGTGATGAGTGAATTTATTGGTGTGCTTACCTTAAGCTGTCAACCTCTGTCTAACGTAATGATGGCTCTGGTAGCTGATGCCAGGTGTCGTCGCCATTAATAAAGGTTGTTACTCAGCCAAATAAGGTGATGGATGGGAGAGAAATGGCATCTCATTTGCATATCAGAAAAAAGACATCCCCCCAATTGGGTAGCGTCTACTGTTGCTATTTGTTGCTATCACCTTGTCCACAACAGAACAATAAGCAAGATTGGACATGACAGAGGAAGGGGTGGTAGTGGGGGTGAGGGGGGGGCAGCAGACTGCTCTCTATCATGCACATTAATATTATAACAATTGTAATAATAGCAGTTTTGTTGTAAGATGCAAAATGGAACATCTGTGTTTTGTTGTAATATTGGGTTAGTCTATTTGCTTTACAATGTATTGTTTTAATTATTATTAACTGTTATTTGTGTTATCACGATGCAGAAAATCCCAAGGACAAAATAAATCAACAATAATGCATATTACTGCACATTTTATTGTATTATATGATAATTTAAGTCTGATTTTGTTGTACAGACATTGGGCCTATTCCTATTCTAAATTAAGTATTGCGCCTTGTAAGCAAGCAGATTTATGAGACCCCAAACATCGAGATCAACAATAGACAACGTCAAGTGATATGGTGTGAAATACATTTCAAGAGCATACACTAGAGTGTTGCAGCTGTTGTCTACAATGAGGCAAGACAGGGCCAAGGGCACAGCTGTGGCATCACTTTATGATCACTCATCACTGTTTACAGTTACTAGATCTATACCCTCGGTCCCAGAGCTCTTAAAATTGTTCAATTGAGTTTTTTTTTTTTTTTTGCATCCAGCTTTGATGAACTGAACTTATTACCCTCTCAATGGATGAAAGTCAATCTAAAAGACCACCCTAATATCTTCCATGCCATCTATTATGTTCTATCTTGTTTATGGGCGGTAAAATAACAGTTTAAACTGCTAAAACTGTTTTTGTTTGTTTGTTTGTTTTTTGTCTAAATCTGGAAAGGTCCTCCTTTATTTGTATTTAACCATGCTGGACGATGAAATTGTGGTTATACTATGCCTACCTAACAGTCAGGAGATGTGTGTTCCCAAACCTCACCTGAAAATATGCCTTCTCCCCATTTCTATTTCTGGTTACCCCTCATCTCCAAAGTGTGCTTCTCAGGTTAATTGAAAATGTCTAGATCGTCGATCCATGAATACATTCATAATACATAAATGTTATTGTGTATATATTTATTTTTTATTTTTTTTCGTTGTCTATATCTTGTCTATGATTTGTATGAGACTAAATTGGGAGTGTCTTTGTTGGTAGCAACCAGCAATTACCGGTGGTGCTTATTGTGATATCACCTCTCGACCTATTGTAAATCATTCAATCTTTGTAATCAGTTATGGTCTAATTAATAATATATAAACATTTGATTTAATTTATTTTATTATTATGGTCACCTACGCTATAAGGAGTTGATTTGTTGTTTGTAATTGTTTAATGCAATCAATTCTGCTTTTACAATAAATAATAGAAATGCCAAGTATTCAAAAAAATCATAGAAGTGATCATTGAATCAAATTTAAGCCATTATGATGTATATTGCTAGCCCCGATGCAAAAGAGTGCATACTAATTCTTAACTGTTGGCACGACATTGTTGTCTTCTATGTCCAATTGAGTACAAAGATAACTTGTTAAATTCCTACTTGCTACCCCTGGGAGTTTCTTAATTCAGAGGACAGCTTGGGGACACAATTTGACAGGACATATGTTCATTTCTCCATTGATTCACAGTGACAGGTGACAGCGTTACAATCAAACAACAATGTACAGTGTGTTTGATCTAATGAAATCACAGCACATACCTTGTAATGTGCAGGCAGTACCGTGCAAAAGAATTCCAGAATTCTCAAATAATAGAGCTCATTGCAACCAGGAAGTGAAATTCACACTGAAACGTTGCAACATTGGCTGCTTTCCTTTACAGCACCATCCTTGCATCTTCAAAGCCCTGAAATTGATTACCTTTGTAATAAAAATTTCAGTGCCCTTGCTTATCAATCTTAGCCTGTATTCACACACCGCCTTCCAACAAAGGTCTCATACTCAGCTGTCACCACCAGTCCTTTTAAGTCTGAGTTTTATAATGAGCACATAAAGGAAGGTGTGAGGCACCTTGAGTATGAAACGCGAGCCCACGGAGCTATTAATAGTGTGTTTGTTCTATACAATTGTGAAATGTCACTTTCAAGGGGGTGTTGATTTCAGGTGGAGACTCACTGGAGTTGATTCTTCTTTTGTCTTGTCTTTTCTTCTCACTCGCTTAGTCTGTGGACCTCAGTGTGGACTCAAGATCTGTCTGCAGTCAATGCAGACAAGGAGAAGGCAACATGGTTAAGGTAATTCAGTTCCTCAGATGATGGCAAGATTTTTCAGTAATGATCAAGTGGAACATTTTATTGTTGTTTTGGCCGAAGGTGCACGTTATTTCAGGTCCGCCCTTGTCTTTCAATGACTCTTGAGAAGACGATGATCCAAAAAGACAAAAATTCATCACTGATTCAAAGGTTAGTAGTTACAGTTTATTATATTTTACAAAAATGGCTGGATGGATGTTTTATACAGCAAACGCGAGGGGAAACAACCATGAACACCTTACAGTGTTTTAAAACCTACCAACTTATGAAGTTAGCAAGTGCCCTCTGCTGATTAAATTTTGCAACATCAACTGAATGACTTCTTTAGATAGAATGTTCAGTGAATGCAAATATGAGTGACAATAGGGCATCTTATACACCCAAAAATTTTTTTAGTTGCATGTTAAGCTTAAGCAGTATCAAAATCTGGTATAATAATCAAAGTACAACTGGAATTTGTAGTGGCATTGAATTCTATGATGATATTCTACAGCTTCAAATTAATTGTACCTCATGAGTGGTATTGAAAGTGTACCAAAATATCAATTACACAGTAAATTCCCTAGAGTACATTTGAGTCCATTTAGAGTGGGACCAAATTAGACTCAGAGTAATTTTTACACTTGGAAGAGGGTAAAATAAAGAATTGGAAAAAATACAAAATAAAAATGACTCAAGAGTGGAGGAACAAACGCACGACCTTCATCTTGGGAGACAGTCGATCTACACCCTGAGCCACACAGCTCCTACTTTCTGTTAGTATATTGCTCGTGTCAACTGCAGCTGATTCCATGGACTCTTCCTAACTCCAAGAGAACAAAAACTATGGCTGTTTCTCAATATGCATTCTTGTCCGTACTTATTTCCTTGTGATGTCTTGAAACGTCATCAGTCGCGGCCCAAGTACTGTTCCAATTGCAAGTACGCAAAAAGCCGTAAGGGTCTGGCAAAGAATGGACGGAATATCCGGATATTGTTCTTACTGCGAGCTTCTTGGTTTTGACGCATTGCCGTAACTGTGTACCACGTGACTAGATGTTATAATTTATAGTATTAATAATTAAATTAGTATCATTTGAAATTATACATGGGATTTATCCAATTTAGGATTATATGGGGAACAAAAAGGTTCTGGAAAGACACCGTGTGAGTTGTAGGTTTTGTTCTGATTCTCCTTACATTGTGGTACGTCTATAAAAAAAAATTACATTTGAATGTGTGTGTATGTAGATCATTTTTAATTCTTTATTAGGATCGCCATTAGCCCCGATGATGGTCATGCCGTCACACCGGGGGCACACTCAACGAAAAGTTCGGCGTCCTGGGGACTTGCCCATCAGCGATAGCCAGCCTTAGCTAGTTGTTGCTACTACCTACTAGGGATGTAACGATAAGCGCAATATCGTGATATTAAAATTACCACAATATCGTTGTCGTCATGTTGACAATATTTAAATGCAACACATCTCTTAAAAATGTCAGGTTGATTTCCATTTGTGCAGTTCTAGCACCCTCTGGTGGCTAGTTTTTTAGTGCAATTTAATTTTCATTAGGGATGTTTTGGCCCTTCTATGTTTAAAATCTACGCTATTTGTCAGATGAAGGTGAACATAATATGCCTGTGAAGCAAGTCATGTGGAGGAACTCAATGTGTGCGTACATTAACAACATAACATAATAATAAGGTAATAATAATAAAACATAATAATAATGTTAACATAGATGTTATGTACAAAAGCAAAATATTGTGCTTCTTTTAGTATGAGCTAATTTTTTTTACAATATTGTGACCTTTTTTAAATATCGCCAACCTCCCCACAAAATCGTGATAATTATCGTATCGTGAGCTTCATATCGTGATAATATTGTATCGTGACATTTGAATACCGTTACATCCCTAGTACTTACTGGCCAACTGCTACAGTTGGCGTACCGGGACCAGCCCAGTGGGTCGCTACCGCTGCCGATCGGCAATGGTGGTGTGGCCGGAGAGGTGCTTGCCAAATGTATAGACGCTGCAACTGTCCAGTAAAAGAGCTGATCCAAAGCCGACGGCAGGAATGAATCCCGGTGAATAAAGTGGATCGAGATTGCTGTTGTTCAGCAGGAAAGTGATGCAGCTACGTGTCCAAGTGTTGTCCACTCACAGATGTCTATTTACGCTCATAAAAGGGGAGAAAATACAAATGCTGGTGGGGGGCACCAATGAACGCACATGCCGTGCCTACTCTGCCGTAAATGAAAGAAGAACAAACGTGATGCTCCTCCGCTGTCATTCGTTCCTTGAAGTATGAAATGCGTCTTGGGATATATTCACAGCCAAGCCTTCACCAAGCAACTACCGACACATCCTTGGTTTAAGCTAGCAAAAAAAGAACGACATCCGTCAATTCTATGTGGTCTTGGCTTATGCATACTTTCGATTGGAACAGTACTTGGGCCGCCATTGATGACGTCTCACGAAATCACAAGGACGTAAGCAAGGTTTTTAATCGATGTATGTTGTACAAATACATTTTGAAACATCGAAATAGTAGTACAAATTAATTGAAAGCTAGTCACATGATATAACTGCAATGAATTACGGAAATACGGCAGCGAGATATGTGATCTTGGGAAGTACGTTCTTGAGACCGGGCTTACCAAGACACTACTTGTTACGTCACAAGAACGTACTCTGGGGCCTATATTCACTAAAGGTTTGCGTCGCCTCTGGGACGCTGGCCCATTGTTCTGCATGCAACTACGACAATGGAACTAGAAATACCTTGTCATATATAAAACTATTATTTGGCCTTTTTTTTCTATGGCATTAGATTATTAGATTTGTGCCACAATTACGTGAGCGTAATGGTGTTTTGTGCGTACAAAACCGTACCGCGTACACTTGCTACGTCTCTCTCCTACACGTACAATACCTTGATTCACGCTTACCATGCATATATTTGTTCCACAATTGTTAACCAATCAGGAGTCGGACAGTAGAGCAAATCCTGATTGGCTGATTACTATCCAATCAGGCAGAACTTAGACAATGTGTTGTCATGCTGCGTTGTATCATGGGCGTTTCTGCTATTTTTTTATTTTTTTTTAAGTTTACTAGCACTCGGTCCTTTTCTGTTTAAATGTTTATCTACATCTCTGACATATATTTACTCAGCAGAATTTAAGTTTTGTTATGTTTTATGGAGCGAAGCAGCTCCAAACTGCTTTCCTGCTTAGCGGAAGATGGAGGGAAGACAAGTTTTAGCCCTCATGGGGCCGTTGGATGATGGCATCAATTGTGCGGGGGCGGGGGGGGGGGGGGGGGGGGGGGGGGGGGGGCTAACTTCTGAATCGAAGACTACTTCCAACATTTTCATTACGGTAAGTAACATAAAAGGCATCTGCATCTTTTAACCTTGACACTATCACACTCAGGCTTTCAAGACAAGCAAAATTGTATGTGATAGTTACATACACTACATTGGCGATGTATGTGCATAGTTATGATGGGAAAAAAACACCACCCCTTTTATTTTCTTGTGCATTGTTCCTTGTGCCACCAAAGGTATATATATGGTGTAACTAACAGACAGAAAAGAAAAACATGGCATGCCCAAAAGCACTGTTAACTCAATGCCATAGTTAGATGTAATTATGTTCATGATATTGCTGATTAGTTATGAGAATTGTGGAAAATGGCTAGATATCAGCTCTTCAATTCAATTTATGAGTTAATTTTGTTGTCATTACCTGAACTTGTGCACATGAATGCCATAGCAAACCAATCACCGAAGCAGCATTTTATCACCTAAACGTTATAGCCAGACAGAATAGTTGCATGTTCCATACCAGAAGAACCTTATTTATTTCCATGCATTTATTTCCAGTAGACGTGATTATTACAAAGGTCTTCTGACTGTACTCCCTCAAAAGAGCATCACATTATAGCTGCAGAGGTTATGAAGTTGTTACCCTTAGTTGTACTAGACATGTAACATGAACAAGAAACTGTAGAAACATGGATGGTCACATTGTTTTCTAGGGCTGCACGATATTGGAAAAACATGTGATATGTTGTTGAATTGTTGAATATCGTCATATCTATATATGATTTCCCTGCTGTCAAGCTCAAGCTTCAGGTTCTGACTCTTCCGACAGACATTTTAATGACCAAGTCAAATTGGTCTCATCAGCTGGCTCAAAGACTTCAAGAACTAGAGCTGCACAAAAATCATGCAATTGGGATGTTGCTAAATATAGAGATAGATATTGCAATATTTGATATGGATCTAAAGAAATGACATGTTTATTATCTAATGAACAAATTATATTCCTCATGCCGTAAAATGTATTCATAGTTATTTAATTGTGCTAATGATTATTACTGATTATTTAATAGTGATAATGTTCAACTAGTGGTAGTGGATGGCGTTGCAAATTTGAGCTAGCGGCTGACCGTTCAAATTCAGATAAGAGCATAAAATTCCATATGAAACTTATTGCATGTCCTTGTTATATGCATATTGCATGGGCCAATATCGTAATATCAATATTTTTTGCACTCCACTTCTTCGTCTTCTGCTTCACCACTGTTGTGGTGTCATCACGTGCATTCTGTGTCCTTTGTCATCTTTTTTGCCTGGTAATAAAAACAAAACCCAAGGTTAACGCTCAGATTTTTGTCTATCTTTAGTTATGGAAAAATGATAAGATCAACCATGTTTCTCATTTTAGTAAAACACATTATTTTGGGCTATCTATTTGATGCCGTCATCCAACAGCCCCATAAGGGCTAAAACTTATTTTTCCTCCTTCTTCCGCTAAGCAGGAAAGCAGTTCAGATCACCCTGTAACATAACAAAACTTAAATTCTGCTGAGTAAATAAATGTCAGAGATGTAGATAAAAATTAGTACTAATGAAATTTAAAAAAATAAATAAAATAAATTAAAAAATGGCAGAAACGGCCATGATACAACGCAGCATGACGACACGTCTAAGTTCTGCCTGATTAGATAGTAATCAGACAATCAGGATTTGCTCTACTGTTCGACTCCTGATTGGTTAACAATTGTGGCACAAATATTACACCTCGACCCTTGCATGGTAAGCGTGAATCAAGGTATTGTACGTGTAGAGGAGAGATGTAGCAAGCGTGCGCGAGGAAACACCTTTTTTGTATGCATGAAACACATTTTTTACATACAAAACACATTTTGTACGTACGGCACATTTTTTATACGCACAAAACTCATTTTGTACGCACAAAACACGCCATTACGCTTGCGTAATTGTATGACAAATCTAACGCCATACCTTTAAGTTTTGTATTTATAGCACATTTTGGCACTGACAAAAAAGTAAGCCTTTGTCAAAATTGGCTGAGAAACGAACACATTGTGACTTGATTTCAATGTCGATGCATTTCTTCTGATGGGAACGTTGCCCCTGCCAAAATGGCCGTCACGTAGGTGTGCCGTTTAGCTGGGCTGCTATAGCATGCTGGCGTATTATATATTATGTTTTGTCTTTATATCTGTGATGATAACACAAAACTCATGGATGTGGAAAACAGCACATAAACCATGAGGGATAAAAATAATGATAATACTTTGAAGTTGGACATAATTGCTTTTGTGTCGTGTTACTGTAACAATGACCAGGGTGGTCAGACTGCTGGGATTACATGTTTGGATCAACAGTAAATGTATACCTGACAGTCACAGTTGATAAAAAGCAAATGTTTTTAGGGTTAACCTTTCTATAGAAAGTACTTGGGGTCATTTTTTTACCCAATTATGGAAATGTGGGGCACCTATTCAAAAATTACAATAATTTAAAAACAATAACAAATAGATACAAAATCAATTTGAGGAAAACATGGAAGATGAAATGCTAAAAATATAAATTCAACAAACAGTGCAAACAAAATGTGCCCTGGTGTTATTTTTGACCCCACATATGCATCTTTTTTTTTTTTTTTTTTTTTTTTCTTTTTTTTTGAAGAGCTCAGAATTGTTCATTCGGTAGTCTTACCGATTCAACGTCTTGTCATCATTGCTCTTTTCCTTTTTTTTTTTTTTTTTTTTTTTTTTTTTTTTTTTTTTTTTTTTTGTGTGTGTGTGTATGTGTGCGTGCGTTTGCGTGCGTGCGTTTGCGTGCGTGCGTGCGTTTGCGTGTGTGCGTTTGCGTGCGTTTGCGTGCGTGCGTGTGCGTGCGTGCAAATACGTATAAATTTATACTCATTCATTCACCTAAAACCTTATAAATATCCCATTACCCTTCGCCTTAACCAGGTACTTCAGAATCTTGCCAGAGTCGTGAGATTTAAATGGTCAGGAGACCAGAGAAAAGGTCAGAAAAAAAAAGAAATAAAGAGAAAAGAAAGGTAAATCAAAGTGACATCCAGCACCGACCAAACACTTCCTGCCTTCCCCATGATTACAAAATCAAAGTCTTACGCCAACCCCGGAAGCCTCTAAATTCCAGCAAATTTAGCGAGATCTCAAGAGCCCAGAGGAAAAACTAAAGAGAGGAAGGAGGGAAGGATCGATAAGGCAGAGTGAGATCCATAGAAGCCAGTACATCCAATCCATCAAAGTGAAGTCCAGCACCAACAAGACCCCTCCTGCGTGGTTACAAAACCAGAGTCTTATGCCAACCCCAGAAACCTCATACTTCTAATAAATTAAGATCTCAAGTGACCAGAGGAAAAACTAAAGAGAGGAAGGAGGGAAGGATAGATAAAGCAAAGTGAGAACCACAGACACCAGCACCAACTGATTCAAGGGGCTGTGGGAGGGAGAGGGTACTTCTGTTGAGTTTCAGTAGATGCTGGTGCGACGGATCTGGCATGCATAAGGACCACCACCAAAGAAAGAAGCCGTCAACCGCGGTCCAGCAAAGCGAGCAACTATAAGACAAGTTTTGAACGAATCTTTCCTTACCACGAGGAGTCCAGCCACCGACCACCAGCAGCAGGATCGCCAGAAGCCCACGTGCACTTTTCTTCTTCATCTTCAAGCTTCCAGAGGAAGCAGCTGGATACAGACTGGAGCGAGCTACCCGGCTGGGATGCGCCGACGAGACCCACCGGGGAAGAGCACCTTTCTCTGCAGGCACTGCCAAGCGTGTCCGTCCGTCCGTCCTCCCTCCCGCGTCGCTTTCATATCTCGACGTGCAGCGCCGAGAAAGTACTTGGGGTCATTTTTTTACCCAATTATGGAAATGTGGGGCACCTATTCAAAAATTACAATAATTTAAAAACAATAACAAATAGATACAAAATCAATTTGAGGAAAACATGGAAGATGAAATGCTAAAAATATAAATTCAACAAACAGTGCAAACAAAATGTGCCCTGGTGTTATTTTTGACCCCACATATGCATCTAAGGGTTAATGTATCCTCGTGGTGGCGCTCTTCTAATGAAGGAGGGTAAATGTTTATATAATGTTTATATGCTATACCACACATAGACCAACACAAAGTGGACGTATTGTTTTGCAAGTGCGTAATGCGTATTGCACATAGAATTTAAAGAAAGTGAAAGGTTTTGAACCATTTGTTATTGCAATGTTTCAAAGTCCAAAATGCTCTGATTTCAGCCTCTCGAAACCTTGTCCGCCTTCACAACAGACACATTGAGCTCTATTTTCGTGCCCAATTTAAGTCAAGTGCAAAGTGTAGTGTAGTGTGTCTGTACGCATGGGTGGGATTCTCTTTCTTTTGGCATTTTTGTAGATGCGTACACCAACCATTGTGGCTGCCTTCCTTCTCTTTAAATCTAATGCAGGCTATCAGATGGCGCAAAGTACATTTATAGGAATTGCAAGAAGATCCCCACTTTTAGAGGGTTATGAATAAAATACGGTGACATCCACCACACATACTGTACAAGCAGAGTGCAGAATCTGTCAGTCTGCCTGTGCCATCAAGTCAACCAAAAATCGTGTTACTCTTCCTGTGCCATTACTTGGAGTTGGTTTCACCTTGCCTAAAGGTAGTCTACTTTCTATCACCAAATTGTCAGGTACGCTAGAACGGTCCACCGGAACGCCCAGCACAGCGGGGCAAGGTACATGCAATGCGAGCAGTACATCCTTGTGTTGTTCCGATACCTTTTTTTGGCCCCTGGTACCGATTCCGATACCCAGCTTTACAGTATCGGCCGATACCGATACCTAAGGTTTTTTTCCCCTCAACATGGAAAAGCTGTCCTGCCATTGGTTCAGAGCATTCAAGGGCCAATAGGATATCTTAGATCGGCATGCAGTGAACATGTCAGTGAATGTCGTGCACGAGCATACAAAATCCTATATTAGCGTTGGAATTAATGGTACCGGCATTAGGGATGTAACGATAGCCAAACATTGCAGCTACGTCTGTCTTTGTTTCTGTATTCATGCAGCACCGTCACTGTGAGTGTTAAATCCCTTTTGACAGGACTGAGTTGCATCGCTGCATTTTTTTAGTTTTATTTTTTTTTCAAATACAGCTCCTGTACATAAAAATGGTGGTATCAAGTCATTTTGGCCGGCTCTAAAATTTACGTTCAGCATTGGTACGAGTACTTGGGAAACACAAATTTATATTATTATTACATTACACACAGTTGGGCTCTATTGACCAATTAGGTAACGTTTGATGATCTACACTGGAATTTATTTAGGAGTCAGTGTCAGAGTGAAAGGGGGAAACATACTTTTGCATGCCAGACTTTTCAGATTCATTTGTATTCACCCATAGGCTAGGGAGAACAGATGAGACGACATGTAAAACCTACATTGCTTAAGATTTTTGAAAATGTGATTAACCTGTTACACCTAGTCTCTCACATTCTCAATCAAGTCGATACAAGCTTGTAAGTCCATTCCAAAATCTATTAAAAGTCCATTCAATGCCCTCTTTTTGTGCTCTTCCTGCTCAAGCACAAACATGTGACGGTTGAAAAACTGTTGCAGTTTTTCATTGGTGAAGTTAATGCACAGCTCCTCAAAGATGTTGAACTGCAAAGACAGAGGCCACGCTTATGATTACCTTATTTTCTTTCAAGCCTATTCAGACAAATGTTGATGAATTATTTTAATCATGAGTAACGCCAGCAAACACCAAGGACACGACTGAAAACGACTGAAAAGAATCATCGCAAAAATACAAACAAAAAATACAGTTGGTGAGTCGTGACTCTGCCAAACGACTGAGCACCGCGCATTGACTGATGACTTACTGTGACCCTGTAATGGTTTTGAAGGCCCATATACAATAATACTTATACATTCGCAACCTGAACATAGACTTTAGACTTTAGTTGTGGCGTAGTTGGTTTAATATGATTTTGGTGGATTTGATCAAGGTGCAGGCAGACAGATTCTGACCTCCGCGGACATGTGTTGTACATCATATTAAATATGACGAGCATCAGACAATCCCTCAGAATCCTTATAGCAAATTATACAAACAAATTATAATCGCTATTGTCTTAAAACATTTTTAATAGCACTGTCCTGATTACGCAGCACAACTATGGTCGTGGGTGGTGGCTGTCACACACACAGATACATGATTGCGGGTGGAAGGTGGTCGGTCCCCAAGTGCCCATCCACAGTGGCCAGTTTTACATCATCTGCAAGTGGAAATCTTCTTGCAGTTCAATTTAGATGTACTTTGCACACCTATCTTGTATCTACTGTATATGCCATGTCGACCCGATGGCTCTCTGTGCTGAATATAAAGGGAATGAGGGGACACTTTGATTGGATGGATTTGGCTGTGTTCCTGTCTACACCGGCGCAGACGCTTCACAAACACATGAGAATTACGAACAGCATCACTCGTGCAACGACCTTAACTCACATCGAAGATCTCTTTGAGGTTAAACAGCATGGCGGGTTCATGGACGAAAGTAAACATGGCCATGTCTTCAATTTTATCGTAGTATGTGTATATATATCATCTAAAACGAAGGAGTTGGTCATTGACTTTAGGAGATCCAGACCAGGACCGCAACCAGTCCTGCTAGAGGGAGCTGAGGTGAAGGTGGTGGACAGTTACAAATACCTTGGATTGTGGCTGGACAATAAACTGGACTGGACAACACATACCAGTCACTTGTACAGGAAGACACCTTCAACATCCGCAGTAAACTTTTGAAGATGTTTTACCAGTCTGTGGTTGCCAGCGTCCTCTTTTACACCGTGGTGTGCTGGGGTGGCAGCATATCCAAGAAGGACTCTTACAGACTGGACAAGCATATCAGGCGGGCCGGCTCTGTGGTCAGCATGAAGCTAGACTCTCTGGTGACAGTGGCAGAGAAGAGGACTCTGGACAAACTGCTGGATATTATGGACAATAGCAGCGACCCTCTGCACACTGTCATCAGCAGTCAGAGGAGCCTGTTCAGTGGAAGTGGAAGTGCCGGACCAACAGACTAAAGAACTCCTTTGTCCACCGTGCCATTGTACTCCTCCCTACAACTCCTCCCTGGGGGGGAGGAGGATGTAGCGTGCACTTCACTTCACAAATATGGCACTTTACTGTACTGTAATTTATTTAATTCAATCTCCTGTGTAATAACCTTATTTATTGATTGAATTTTTATTATTTATTTTATTTTTACTATTATTATTATTATTGTTATTATTATTATTAGTTCAATCTCTGGTGTAATAACCTTTATTGATTGATTGAATTTTTATTGTTTATTTTATTTTTTCCTATTTATTATTATTATTATTATTATTGTTATTATTATTATCAATCTCTGGTGTAATAACCTTATTTATTGATTGATTGAATTGTTTTTTATTTTATTATCTGTTCTTATTGCTGCTGGACATGTACATTTCCCAGAGGGAGCCATCCCAAAGGGATCAATAAAGTCAAGTCTAAGTCTAAGTTTATTTACTGAATTAGAGCCAGTGATTCTTAACCATGGGGCTTTGAGCTGTTAGCGCCAATTAGTGGGTAATTAATTTAAAATTTGCACCTGTGGGCCACGGGGCAGTGTACTTCAGCAATTAAGTACAAATGTTGCCAAGGAGAATGCTCAGTTACATTTCAGCTTCCTGCCACCGGCTGACAGTAAGGCAGCAGGTGTCACTGTTATTTACCTGTATGTAGAAGTAGAAGCAGTAGAATAAACCTAACAGCTAAACTTATGGTAAGTAAAAGAAAAATAGAAATCGGAGGTGATGCCAAACCACACCGAAAAGAAAAAAAAAGTTCAAGGCAACACAACCCTGACTTAATCAAACACGGCTTTGTCAGTGGCGATAATGAGGCGGAGCTGAGAGTCCAGATGACAAACAAACAATCAACAATTAAAAAAAACATTTTTTGATTATGTCAATTTGAAACTAATTACAGACTATACCTTAAGAAGAGATGCAAAATGAGATGCAAATGAAATAAAAACCTGTCCCTGAAACTTCCACTTACATATAATGATTTGTGTGCTAAACTTTCAGTGTCAGTAATGGTATTTAATAAAAATATACATGTTAAAAATAAAACTAAATTCCCCTTAACTTTGATGGTTTGGTTTGAGACAGGAATCCGTTTACAATGGTCCAACCTGATAAACAAAGCCAATCAGCTAATGTTATAATAAGTACAGCAATATGTGAAGAATATTACTAACTTGGTATGATTCTTTACTTACCTGCTGGCTAAGTGAAGTGAGGAGGCATGTACCTTACAACAGTCCACTCTGCATTAATAAAGGTTGTTTGTCTGCCAAATATGGGATACAATTTTGGACAAAGGTTGCACAATATAAAAAGCATTCTCTTAATTGGGCGGGATGCCCTGCTGCTATTGGTAGATTTTATCTTGTGACCAGCAAGGTCGTTGAGGAGGGTGAGAGGTGAGGGGCAATCACAGACCTGCTTGACATCAATTTCCTGCATTAACGGAACATAACAGAAGTGCATTCATAGATGAGCACCATGTATAGTACTTGATGCCTTCTAGATTATAATACTGTGTACTTTATGTAGGTGTGACATAAAATTATCCAACAAAACAATCAGGTTTTAATGCTTCATACAGTGTGTGCAGTACATGCAATTGAATAAATGCACCTACGCTCAAAGACAGCCATCATGAATACTTTTACAAACAAAAGTTGAATCAGCCAAATAAGACAGATACAATGAATGAGTTGATATCTACTTAATTAATAAATTTTTGTTTTGGTTGTTTTCCAATTTGGAGTTCAAAAAAGCAAACAAGAAAATTATTTTGTCATTTATTGCATCTAAAATCTTCCAAGTAAAAGAGTTTTGACACATTCAGCTGTGGTCCCCTAATCAGAAAGTTCACTGAAGGTCAGTTGTGAAGGTGGTAGCAACACATGCATGACACACCTTGTGAGACTCAATTGTTGCAGCTGCTGTTGAGTGAGCCCGAAGGTCATGGACTTACTTCACTCACACAACTGCTAATCCCTGAGAGGTCTACACGCTTTATCGCCTGGTGGCGTCATAGCATTGTTCTTTTTACTTTGGCCTTGACGATAAAGATAACCGTGTGAAATTCTTGTCTGGATTGTTTCTCGCTGTTTGAGAAAGGCAACAGCTGTCAGCCCTCATGATGGAAGAGAGTTAACAGGTGCAAAGCACTCAGAAAATACATCTCAACTTATTCAAACTACGCGTCATTTTTGTGTGATCAGAATCTTTAGTTGATGCCTATGCTTGTTTTAATTCTATTCTTATCACACATTTTCTACATCTAGTTGTATAAAGTACTAACTTATTTAAATGCAAAATTCGATTATTAGATAGACACATCTTCACTTTTGAAGTAAAGTGTGCTATTATTCAGCATAAACAGTTAAGAACTGATTTGCTTTCACATTGTTGGCCTCATTGTCAGCTGTCTTATCCATGTTTGCCGCTATCACACCTTGAAGCTTTCATTCCCATCCTGCTGCTTAGACTCCACCATGTTAAAGTCATTTGAAGAAGTTTAAAGGTGACAATGGTCCAAATCTGAGCAGGAAGGGAAAATCTATGGTTCAGTTGTGTGCAATATTTGTATGTAAATCTTCTATACTTCATATTAGGGGTGTTAAAAAAATCGATTCGGCAATATATCGCGATACTACAGCATGCAATTCTCGAATCGATTCAATAGGCAGCCGAATCGATTTTTTAACATCCATTTTTGATGTTAAAATATTCAACAAAACGTCTAACTTTCACACCTTAACATGAAAAAGGTTACAACCTGTTTGTTAAAATACAGTGTATCACAGTTCTAACACTGAAGTTTGAGATCAATAAATAATAAACTTTCATACAAATCTTACAGTGTACATGTACAAGTTTACTGAATGGTATTTTCTAAATTGAGTAAAAACAATCGACCTGTAAATTCATATCGGGATTAATCGGTATCGAATCGAATCGTGACCTATGAATCGTGATACGAATCAAATCATCAGGTACTAGGCAATTCACACCCCTACTTCATATGCAGATTGGATCAACAGACAGTGTGCGGAGGCAAGTCTGACGCTTTATTCGGATTTCTGCCAGGAAGGGAACCTCTGCACCATTCCTCATGGTAAATTAGCAGTAATATGTTATGGTATTTTTATTTATTTATTTATTTTACAACTGGATGTGCATTCAGTATTTTTTTAATGGGTTTTAACATGTGTGTGTTCGTGTAGATTTGATGATTGTACTTTATATACTGATTTCACCACATGCAACCACCTGCACCCCCCTTAAAAACTGATTGCATGGATTTTCTTCTCCAAAACATGATTCCTATATTAAACTGAAGACTTTAAATTTCCCATGCGTGTGAATTAGAGTGGGAATGGTTGTCTATATGCGTACTGCGGTTGACATTGAATAATGACAAGTCCTGGTGGTGGTTTTTGTTTTTAAAACGAAAGCAACCTATCACTGTAAACATAAAGCATGGCGTCATCATAAACAAATAATTTAACATGGTGCCTCAACATGAGCATGATGTTATTTAATCTCCCGTGCTGTCTGTGCTTGTGTGTCGGCAGTATCGATGTACAGTATGTAATGCATGTATTTTCTGGTCCAGCCATGGGCATTACTTGCACACTGTGCTGTTTTCTGCAATTACTGTAGTGAAATCCAACAGTGCCTTATAAGGTGCAGTATGTTGATTCATACAAATATTTGATTGACTAAATTCTTAATGGTAACAATATTATTCTATTAAAAACTTTATATTGTAAATTGATTTAGAATATCACTACTATTTACCCTTGCAGATAAATAACAGAGCCACAAAAATAATATGGTCAACTATCTCAATAACAAAGTGAGTGTGAAGTTCACAGTGGTAGCTTGCTCATGCATGCTATTGAATGAAAACATATTTCTGAACTTTTGACTGATACATAACACCACAAGTACAAGTATATGTTGAATTTGCTTGGGAAAAAATACAACAACAACAATGAGCATATATTTTATTGCACATTTGCTTTATTCTACAGATACTTTGGAGACAGTAAACTACAGATGAGCCCAAAGTTCTTCACTCCTCATCGAGTCCTTTCTGTAATAAAGAAAACACAAAGTGAGATGAATTAGTGGCACATAACTAAACTAACAACACTAAATAATAAAGGATGGTTTAAAAAAAAAAGAAAAAGAAAAATTTGGATAAAATCTGTTCCATTGTCCTTCCTTCCATTTTCAAGTTTGTCCTCATTGGGTCGCTGTTGTGAGCTGGAGACTATCCCATCTGACTTTGAGTGAGAGGCCCGGACTGCTTGCCAATCATTCACACACTCCACTTCACAGCTCTAAACAATTTAGTCTTCAGTTTTGCATTCAGGTTTTTGGAATACAGGTCGGAAGCCAGTGGACCCTCAGGCAGTGGAAATCATGCAAACTCCACACAGGATTGTCTAAGCCAAGAATCGGAACCCCAAACCTAAGAATTAGGTTCGATTTTGGATTTGGAAGTATCATTAGTTTTGTCTGAGATGTTTAAATTAATAATTGCACTCTTCGTCCATTTTATTACATCAAAGACCACTGAAGAGTATGAGTGAATCAATTACAAAGTCCAATACTTGTCAAGATTATTTCGATATGTGGAAGCGTCATTTACCTTGGCGCCAACATCACGGCTTTTAGCACGCAGCTTGTTGACCTGAGATTCAGCAATGTCAGCTCTCTCTTCAGCTTCATCTAGCTCGTGCTGCAATTTACGGAACTTGCTCATATGAGTATTGGCCTGTTCCTCCTACGGGAATCCATACAGAAAAACATACAACACAAATTTATATACAATATATGATAAATGAATTTCAACTTAATGAGTGTGCAGTTTGTGGTTTTGTAGTTGAATACAACAAAACAAAGTCCAAACTAGGGTAAATTGAAGTGAAATAAGGATGTATTTGTTTACACCTGTGACGCTAACTTGTTCCAGCTACTTGGCCATACAAATGCATACCGGTACACAAAGGCACATTGGCGACTGGGGAGGGCACAAAATAAATAAGAAATATATTGCTCATAAAATATATAGTATTTATATGGACTATTTTTTCCCCATTTTTTATAACACCTTGTGATTTTTACCATTCAGCTCGTTGTTAGAGAAGATCAAAATATATTCACCTATAAAGATTATAGTGCATTTTAGATTAATCCTAAAATTTCATTCGGGAGCACAATATCCCTAACTTGTAAGTAAGCTAATTTTGTAAGTAATATGTAACGTGTTGATAGTCATAAGAAGCAGAACTATATGTAGTATGTAAGAATCTGAATTGGAATGACTTTTTATAGTATTAGCTACATTATTGTACTACAGCTATGTTTTAGTCAATCTAAATATTAAATAAGGTTAGTGAAACGTATAGAAAATATTCCCTAATTTAAGAGTGAATGAATGCAGGCTAACTTGCCCACACTCTGAAAACGACTTACAGCCTCCTCAGCAGCTCTCTTGTATGCTTTGACTTTCAGTTGCAGTTTGTCAACTAGATCCTGGAGACGCACAACATTCTTGCGATCTTCCTCAGTCTGTAATTATAAGGACTAGGTAAGACACACAAGTTCAATAGAAATACACTCTCTTCTCAGTAATGTTCTCCACCAACATATGATAAGAAACATTGAAATCTGTGTGCGGCATACCTCAATTATATATTTTAGCATTGACGAAAAGCACAGTGTGTATAAAGAAGCATAAATGCTATTTGTATTTATATTATTTTCTGCTACCTAAAAAGAGAAATCCCACCTGATAGGTGAGTTCCTTGATGCGTCTCTCATACTTGCGGATTCCCTTTATTGCTTCGCTGCTTTTCTTTTGCTCAGACTCCACCTCATTTTCAAGCTCTTTCACCTGGGAAAACAAGCCAAAAAAAACCCTCTTTTTAGGACTTTCACTGGTAACTTTGTAAGTTAGATGAACTTTGTGACCACTTGTGCAACTTGGCTGAACTCTAGTGGTTCAAATAAGACCACAAAGTATCATTAATCCAGCAGATATTCACTCAGTATTGCTGTTATTGATAGTGTTAACCATATTTCCCAAGGTATCCATCCATCCATCCGTCCATCCATCCATCCACTTTCTTGACCGCTTATTCCTCACAAGGGTCGCGGGGGATGCTGGAGCCTATCTCAGCTGGCTCTGGGCAGTAGGCGGGGTACACTCTGGACTGGTTGCCAGCCAATCACAGGGCACACAGAGACGAACAACCATCCACACTCACAAGCACACCTAGGGAGCGCCCAATTAACCTGCCATGCATGTCTTTGGAATGTGGGAGGAGACCGGAGTACCCGGAGAAGACCCACGCAGGCACGGGGAGAACATGCAAACTCCACCCAGGAAGGCCGGAGCCTGGACTCGAACCGAAGTTGTGCTAACCACTCATCCACCCCACTGCATCGCCTTTCCCAAGGTAACAAAGCTTTTATAGTAGATTTAGTTCTTTCGCATTGGCCATATAGGATTATCTAAGTAAAATACGTTGCTTCTTTCATCCAATGGAGAAATCCAACAACCTCCAGATGCCTATAACAGTCAGATGGAAACCAGAGGCCAATTTTGCCCTTGATGCACTATGCTAGGACTGTTAATTACAATTTGAATTGTTTAGTGTCTCATTCAATCTGTGATTTGTAGTCTGTATCTAAATGTTACATTTAGAGAACTACAGGGGAGCACATCAACAAACCTGAAACATTACAGTTGAGAGACGAACACCTGCACCATTTTGGGCACAATTAGGATTATCATCAGCACTGCTACCATTAAATTAGCCTTTGAATTGTATTCCCATAGTGATTAAACTGCATGTTGTTATATTTTTCTTTGACTATGGAGATTTTAGCCCCATGTAAAAAAAAGGTTTGAGATAACTTTCTGCTCTAGCTCTTACCCTGGCCTCGAGCTTCTGCAGCTGCTTCCTCCCTCCCTTCAGAGCGATTTGTTCAGCTTCATCCAGACGGTGCTGCAGGTCTTTGATGGTTTGCTCCATGTTCTTCTTCATCCGCTCCAGGTGAGCACTGGTGTCCTGCTCTTTCTTCAGCTCTTCTGCCATCATGGCAGCATCTGTGATGGCCTTCTTGGCCTTCTCCTCAGCGTTCCTGCATTCCTGGACAGCTTCTTCTACTTCATTCTGAAGTTGGGATGCGTCATTTTCAAGTTTCTTCTTCTGGTTAATCAGACCGGTGTTCTGTATATTGTTTGAGAAATTTGATTTCAGAAAGGAAGTGGGTGATGCTGCAGACGGCCATCTGTTAGTCTTTGTGATTATGATGCAACAATAATGTCACTCACCTGTGAGTGCAGTAGCTGCACCCTCTCGCTAACGTCCAGCAACTCTTGCTCAGCAAGTTTGCGACTTCTTTCAGTTTGTTCAAGAGCAGCCCTCAGTTCTTCCAGCTCAGCCTGAATGAGGTTGTTACGTCTCTCCACTATCGCAATGTTCTCTTTGAGATCATCGTTGGCACGGACAGACTCATCCAGCTGAATTTGGCAATCCTTCATGGGATGGCATCAATCATAATGACATTAGTAATCACTCTTAATATGTTGCAAAAATGTGCTGCTCCTAGATTACCTTCAGATGTGCATGAACAGATTTGAGTTGCTTCTGAGCTTCAGCTGCCTGCCTGTTGGCTTGGCTTAGCTGAATTTCCATTTCATTGAGGTCTCCCTCCATCTTCTTCTTCAAACGGAGGGCTTCGTTCCTGCTTCGACACTCAGCTTCAAGAGAACTCTGCAAAGTTTCGATAGTCCTCTGCATGTTCCTCTTGCACTGCTCCATCTCCTCATCTTTCTCAGCCAGTTTCCGTTCAATGTCAGCTTTGATCTGGTTGAACTCGAGCTGTGCTCTTAGAATCTTACCCTCCTCATGCTCCAAGGAAGCCTGGCAGACACAAGGATTCATTGAAATAAGTTACCATTGAGATGAATACGGTCGTGTGCTATTCACCGCTAAAATTTCCTCACCTCAGCTTCTTCTAGAGCAGATTGGATCTCACTCTTCTCCTGGTCCAATTGCTTTCTTATTTTCTCCAACTCATGAATATTCTTTCCACTCTCACCAAGTTGCTCAGTGAGATCAGAAATCTCCTCTGTAGAACATCAAGCACCATTAGGGTTAAACATGTACTGTGTACACTGTGATGTACACATCAGCATACCCTGTAAGTTTTTGTTTTCTCTTTTCATGGTCTCCAGGTGATCTAGAGCCTCTTCATAGGAGTTCTTCAACTTGAATAGCTCAGTGCTCAGAGCTCTGGCTTCCTTCTGGGAGCCTTCCAGCTCACACTGAGACTCCTCATACTTCTGTTTCCATTCAGACAAGACCTAGCAGAGGGAAAATGGCACAATATGTTGACAGTTGAGACCTGTATCTATATGTATCCGTAGCTTGTATCGGTGCATGGCACTGTTGGCACACAGTATTTAGTGACCCTCGAGTTTTCTGGCTTCACAGCCATTCTACTGTAGTATCTTAAAATAGTGTATTTGTGATGATTTTCCAAAATACTGTTTCCCGGGTTCTGTTTTTTTATGTAAATATCCACACCTCAACAATATTTTCACATTTTATTGGACTGTCAAAGTACATTATGGTTAATTCACTCACATTTGTCCCTTATCAAATCATAACAATCAATGTGGGGAGAATTCAATCTCTGAGTTAATTAACTTGGAACTGCATGTACTCAATGGTTGATGAAATTTTGTGGTCTACAAGTACAAATGTTGCATGCATATGAACACTTCACCTTGTCAAAGTTTCTTTGTTTCTTGTCTAGAGCAGCGGCAGCAGCATTTGACCTCTCCACATCCACCATGAGGTCTTCGATCTCATTCTGCAGTCTGTGTTTAGTCTTCTCTAAAGAGGAACACTTAGCATTCACCGCTTCCACGGCCTCCTCGGCATCCTGTAGGCGCTGAGCCAGCTTCTTCCTTTAGAAACCGTCATTTGAACATTTTAGTGCTCCTATAGTTACATTTTCACAATCAATTCAATATTCAATGAATGGCTGCTCATTTATCCAACAATGTTTTTGTTTGTCTCTAAACAAAAAGCTGATCTGCCAAACAGTAAAGTCCCGGTGAAATTATGTTACATTTTATTCACGGGGGATTATCAAACTTACTTAGCCTCTTCCAGCTCTTCAGTCCTCTGGATGGCATCGGTTTCATACTTAGTTCTCCACTGAGCCACCTCAGAGTTGGCCTTGGACATGCCGCGCTGCAGTTCAGCCTTGGCTTCCTGCTCCTCCTCGTACTGCTCTCTGAGCAGGTCGCAGTCATGGCGAGAAGACTGCACAGCATGGGCTAATGCATTCTTAGCCTATCAGGGAAATGTTAGATTCGAATATGAAAAACTTTACTGCAAATGTTAAGGCGCCTGGCTCAGAGAAGACTTCATCTTACTTTGGTCTCCTCCTCCAGTTGTCGTTTCAGGTCTTCAATTTGTTGAGTGTAGGACATTTTTCCTCTGGTGAGTTGAGACACCAGAGACTCCTTCTCCTCAAGTTGTCTTGAGAGCTCACCTAGAATTTTGGCCTCACTTTATTAATGTCCTGCACATAGCTCTGGTGAACGACCTCACATTTAGGCAACACATTACATACCATTTTCAGTTTGAAGCTTTGCTTTCTGCATGTTGAAGTCATTGATGCTACGTTGGGCTTCTTCAAACTTGGTCTTGTATTCATTCATCTGATCTTCTAAAGTCCTGCATGTCTTCTCAAGAGTTGTCTGCAATCGGAATATTGATATCAATACTCAAATACATCTGTATCAGATTAAAGTGAATCAACATTAAATTAAAGACAAATGCTCAGCTAACTTTTGTTTTGACAACATGTTCCATATTGGAGACGACATCATCCAGTTCCAGCCTGAGCTCGCTCTTCTCCTTCTCCAGTTTCTGCTTGACTCTCTGCAAGTTGTCAATCTGCTCTCCCAGGTCAGCAACACTGTCAGCTTGTTTCTTTCTCAGTGTGGCTGCAGTGGCTTCATGAAGCAGCGTTGCCTCTTCCAGGTCTCTGCGGAGCTTCTGGAACTCGGCCTCCCTCTTCTTGTTCATCTCAATCTGGGCAGATGTTGCTCCACCAGCCTCCTCCAGCCTCTCACTGATCTCCTCCAGCTCCCTGGCCAAGTCTGCTCTCTGCTTCTCCACCTTGGCTCGGGAAGCTCGCTCGGCCTCGAGCTCTTCCTCCAGCTCCTCGATGCGGGCCTGATCAGACACTACTGGTTAATCACTGTTTCGAAAATGTTCATTCGTTTGTTAATCGTTTGTTACCTGGAGCTCTTTTAATTTCTTTTGAAGCTGAATGGCAACTGCCTGCTCATCCTCTATTCTATTTGTCAGCTGGTTGACTTCAAAGTCCTTCCTGCAATTAAATGTTATTGGAATATTTATCATTATAATCAATATTTTTGTTAACTTTGCTTGGTTTTTTTTTCCTTGGCCAAATAATAGCTGTTATAGTATTTACTTTTTTAGCTGCTCTTCCAGTTGTTGCTTGTCATTCTCTAGATCCATTAGGCTCTCCTGCGTCAACTTTAAGTCTCCCTCCAGCTTTCTCTTCGCTCTCTCAAGATCCATTCGAATCTTCTTCTCTTGTTCAAGGGATCCTTCAAGCTATTTAAAAAAAATAAAAAAAAAATTAAAAAAACATTCAAAAGTTTTAGCTCCAAGCTGCCTAAAGAAGTAACATATAACATACTTATCAAATAAATAGTACTGAAACACATACATCATCCACTTGCTGCTCTAGTTTGGACTTGGCCTTGGTCAGAGTGTTGACTTTGTCTTCTTCACTCTGAAGGTCATCGAGTGTTTGCTGATGAGCTTCTTGTAAAGCTTTCTTCTCTTTGGTCAACTTGGCAATGACTTCATCCAAAGCTGCCATTTCTTCGACCAGGTTCTTTACCTGGAAGTTATTGTGACAATTCATAGTATCACGAAATTCATGAACATTCTTGTATGACACAACAATTATTAAGCATTTGTCTTACCTTGTTCTCAGTGGCATGCTTCTCTTTCTCCACTTTAGCCAACGTTAACTCTAAGTCATCAATGTCCTTCTTCAGCTCAGAACACTCATCCTCTAACTTCCTCTTCTTTGCTGTTAATTCAGCATTCATCTCCTCCTCATCCTCCAGTCTTTCTGATAACTCTTTGGCTTTTGCTTCCATCTGGATTTTGTGTTTAATCAACCCCTCACATCTTTCTTCAGCATCAGCAAGATTATCTTGCTCCTAATTAGCAAACACAATGCTAATGCTACATGTTTATCTATGTACTGTAAGTGTTAAAAAGTGAATATTAAACTTACAGCCTGAACTTGGAGCTGCAGGTCATTTTTTTCTTGGAGAAGAGACACCATTTTTTCCTCCAGTTCCTTCCTCCGAGTTTCAGACTTTGCATAAGCTTCTTTCAACTTCAGGAATTCTTCCTTCATATTGGCCATTTCTTTTTCTGCCTCAGCGGATCTCAAAAGAGGTTTGATCTTGAAGAATAGCTTCATCCAAGGCCAATTTTTGACCCCCATAAAGGCACGAATGTTCCACTGGATTACCAATAATGAATCCCTATCAAAGATCATCGATTTTTAACTGTTTCTTCAAAAGTATGCAAAATCATTAGCACAATTATAGCCAGTGTCTCCACTAACCTCCTCTCAACAATCTTCTGAAATTCCACTCTTGCCAGCAGACCTCTTGATCTAGATTGGATTCCGGTGATGATGAGAGACAAACGATCATCCCTCATCTCCTCGAGTTGCCCAAGGAGACCAGCCTTGAAGAACACCTTTTGAAAAACGTACATCAATGTTATCTACTAGCTTTTTGGACCCGCTTGTAAACCAATTTTTTTTTCCCAAAAAGATATGCTTGGTGTATTAACTTACCCTTATTATTACTAAAGTTAAGTGATAATCAGAATGATGTTCATTTTTATGAAATTGTTTTTTTTTGTTTTTTTTAATGAAATCTTAATCAAATGAAGATCATACAACCGCACACATTCTATGTTAATAAAATATTACGTTAAGGAGTTACGTTAGTTTTTACCTATTTGGACATAAATTCAAAAATATATAGCACTTTTTGTTTAGAGGAGTCCCTTTAAATCTTGCCTTTGTGTGTCCAAACTTGTATTGATTGTGGTCAATATCCAAAGACCCAAGAAGTTTTTCTGCACCCTTCTTACTGTCGATGAACTGACCCTCAGGGATAGCAGCAGGATTCAGGATGCGATATCTGAAAACGGATGGATCAAATTTTTAAAAGTACAAATTCTAATGAATGTTGTTGTTGTGGAAAAAATAATTATTTAGATGTTGTACCTCTGTTTGAAATCTCCATAGAGGATCCTATTTGGGAAGCCCTTCCTGCAGATTCGGATGCCTTCCAGCACACCGTTGCAGCGCAACTGGTGCATCACCAGAGGGTTCTCCATAGCTCCAGGAGTCTTGGTCTCATTGGGGATGATGCAGCGCACGAAGTGGGGGTGAGTTGACCTCAAGTTGGTCATCAGCTTGTTCAGATTCTCCTGTGAAGGTAGTGATACTAAGTGTAAAATAAATCTAGGTGATAACTGTAACTTCTTCTTTTTTTTTTCTTTTTTTTTTTAAAAAAAAAAGAAGAAAAAAACGCTAAAAATCAAGTTTCCACATGACGTGAAATTGTGCCTGTACTAACCCTATGCAAGGCTGACACAGTCTGGAAAGATGAACCCTTCTTCTTGCCTCCTTTCCCCTTTCCACCATCTGTTAGTTAACAAGTGTCAGATGTAAGTATAATTAATTTATAGCAACACAAGCAGTGTGAAATGGATATACACACTGCATTTGGTTCATTCTTACCAGGTGAATCTGCTCCAGCATAATTTGCAAAGAGTAAAGCCAATAATTTGAGATTAGACTTCTGGTAAAGAACAACAACAGTCTCATTTAGAGGATCCTTGTTCTTCACCAGCCAGTTGTTGATATTATAATCAACAGTTCCAGCATAGTGCATCAGGGCAAAGTGGGCTTCTGGTTTCCCTTTGACTATTCTGGGCTTCTGGAAGTTGCTGGATTTTCCTAGATGGTTGTCGTAGAGCTTAGCTTTAAAGGTCGCATCACTGGCTTTGGGGAACATGCACTCCTCTTCAAGGATGGACATGATGCCCATGGGCTGGGGAGTAGCAAAGATTAGAAGTAATGAAACCTTCTTTGGGCAAGCAAAGTGTTGTTATAACCAGTCTCACCTTTTCAATCAAGTCAATACAGGCCTGCAAGTCCATACCAAAATCGATGAAAGTCCATTCAATGCCTTCCTTCTTGTATTCTTCTTGCTCCAGCACAAACATGTGATGGTTGAAAAACTGTTGCAGTTTTTCATTGGTGAAGTTGATGCACAACTGTTCAAAGGTGTTGAACTGAAATGGAAAATGGATAAACATTTATTTCTTCACCCAAATCTTATGTGCATAAAACAAACAAACTAAAACTAATCTTGGTATAAGCAACACTTGACAAAACCTACCTCAAAGATCTCAAATCCAGCAATATCTAAAACGCCAATGAAGTACTGGCGAGGTTGCTTGGTATCCAGAGATTGGTTAATACGGACCACCATCCACAGGAACATCTTCTCATACACTGACTTGGCCAGTGCACCGACCGCATAATAAACCTAGCAAGGAAACAAGAAATGAATCCATTTATGATGTGTGATGTTAGCGAGTGGGCTATATACATTGTACGGTACTAATAGCACTGCTTTGCAGCAAATAATATAATGAAAAAACTGTAGTGTTCTGTCCTAATGCTACCTACATCTTGATTTTATTTCACTGGGCTACAAAATAGACATACTGGTACGTGGTACGTGTAAAACAAGGATTATCATGTGTTGCAAAATCAATAACATTCATAACCCTGTTGGCATTTACCTGCTGAACATTTTGTCCTTTCGTGACCCATTCATTTCCCACTTTAACTCTTGGATGACAGAGACCTTTGATGAGGTCAGCAGAGTTCATGCCCATCAAGTAAGCAACTTTGTCAGCATCTGAAAAAATTGGAGTATGTAAGAAAAATCATAATAAGTTTTATTTTTTTAGTTATTTATTTATTTATCTTCTGGAAATCCAGAGAACATTTTACCTTCGGTGCCATCAGCCTCTGCCTGCTCCTCACGCTGCTTGTTCTTGAACTTCATGTTACCATAGTGCATGATGGCACCCGTCAGTTTGTAAATGCCATTCTTCTCCTCTTGAGTGAAGCCCAACACATCGAAGGCATCCTGAGTTCAATGTGCAGACGACATTGTTTAACTGACATCAACATTTGTGTGATGATAAAAGTATTTTTTTTAACACTGTTGTAATAGCATAAAGCTGCAAAAGCATTGTAAGTGATTTTAAAATGACTACACAATGAACTCGACTACCATGACTTGTTAGTGTGACTTTTGCGGCATGTCTCATTTGTAACAAGCAGGATATTCAATTTCCTCACATCAGTGGCCATAAGCTCCTCAGCATCATTGATGGAGGCAACAGTTGTTTCTCCTTGCGAGATGAATGCGTAATCATAGGGGTTGTTGGTGATGAGAAGCATCTCTAAAAGAGTAGAACAAAAAAGTTGCTTATTGTATCATACACAGCGAAACAAGCATCGGTGATCTGAATGTCAGCTGTTTTGATTTACCTAACAGCTCGGGTTTTTTCTGCGAGAGAATCTGGTAGAAGATGTGGTAGTCTCTTTCAGCCTTAAGCTGAAAGGTGACACGGGACTTCTCCAACAGATCTGTTGACGTACATTACAAATAATGGTGGGAAAATAAATCATGTTGATGCCCGGCTGCCTCCGTAATCATATAGATGTATGAAATGGTACTGACATGTCTCGATATCAGCCGATGCAAGCTTTCCACTGGCAGCAAAGTGAATTCGGATGAATTTGCCCTGGTTTAAAAAAAAAAAAAAAAGTGCTTGACTACAATACATACAACACTAATAATAATAATAATAAGAAACAGTGTGGAACTTACAAATCTGGAAGAATTGTCATTTCTAATGGTCTTGGCATTTCCAAAGGCCTCTAAAGCTGGGTTAGCCTGGATGATTTGATCCTCCAAGGTACCCTTGAAAGCGCAACAATTTTACCAAATACAACACTTAACAACAAGCGGGGGGGACTTGTAATTTATAATTTATCGAAATCATGATCGACACCTTCTTCTCAGAGCCCGTGTCTTTCTTTCCACTGCCAGCCGCAATGCTGGCAAAATACTGGATGACTCTCTTGGTGTTGACAGTTTTCCCAGCACCAGATTCTCCACTGTGGAAACAAATTGATTCGCTTGGATGCAGAAACTGAAAAGCAGCTCAGTTTTTCATTGATTGACATTAGTGTGCTAAATGTAGGTAGATGAATGTGTAATGACACCAACATTTAATTGACAGTGTTGGCTTGAATTCTGTCTTCCAACTGATTAAATTATAATATTAGTAAGGATGGCATTAACATGCACAACACTAGGTTACATTCCAGCATCATTCTGCTGCTCAAACATTGACACAAAAAAAAAAAAGGGACAAAGATCTGACTCACGTGATGAGAATTGACTGATTTTCTCTGTCTGGAAAGGAAGAAGAGGGACTTGAAAATTGTATACATAACCTCCAGAAATTGTATCCATTATTTTAATGTGAACAAACAAGTCTTTAAAGCTGTAATTACCAGTTAGCATGTACTGGTAGGCATTGTCAGAGATGGAGAAGATGTGAGGAGGAGCTTCACTCCTCTTCTTTCCCCTGTAGGCAATCACCACCTCTTGGTTGTAGACTGGCAGCCACTTGTAGGGGTTGACAGTCACACAGAACAGCCCAGAGTAGGTCTGGCAAAGACAGAGAAAAGCAAGAAGATGCTCTGGCATAACTGACACTCTGCTTCCAGTAATTGTAAGCCGACATCATTTCACAAAGATCTTAACTCACATAGATCATCCATGCTGCATAACGCTCTTTGAGGTTAAACAGCACAGCGGGCTCGTGGAGGAACGTGAACATGGCCATGTCTTCAATTTTATCAAACTTTGGCGGGTTCTGAGGGTGCACGTCACAATCCTTCACTGTCACAGTCTGAAGACAAAGACAATACAGTTTTTAGCATCATGCAAGGGCCATCGTTGTACTGTACTTCTGGCTCATATCATAGCAACAATTTGCACACATTGATTGGCAACTTGATTTTTTTTTTCATTGTGTGTACAATTCAATATGCATCAACATCATGAAGGTGAGCCACTCCTTGGTTCTAATCAATTGGACTACAATTTCAATAATTTTCAAGAAACTTTTTATTTAAAGTGAAGACTATGTTGAAGTAGACCCATTAGACATTAGTGGTGCTGCAGTCATCAAAAGCTTGTGTATATATAGGCCTATACTGTATACAGGGATTCAATGGGTCATTAAAAAGCATTATGTCATGAAATAGATTTTGCGAAAATTAAAATGAAATGAAAAGGTCTTAAATGGCATTTAACATTCTTAAAATCATTGTCCACGAGCATTAATTGGATGTATATTTTAAAGACTGGGGACAAGTTGTACCGGTAATTTACAATGAACAAAATGAGCAGGAATCCAAGTTCCTTCATTTTCCAATTAATTTGCTCTTAATTTGAATAGAAAAACGTACCATTCATGTCACCAACGTCAAATGTGAAACCTTAATGCCACTTAGTCGCAGAAAAAAAAAACTCAAAACACATCTGACTCAGTGTTGCCCCTTTTAAGTGTATAGTCTGTCTTTATTAAACTTCAAATTATTTTTATAAGGGCAGCGCGGTGGTTAGCACGTTCGCCTCCTAGTGCTAAGGATGCAAATCAAGTCTGGGCTTCGGCCCTCCTGGGTGAAGTTTGCATGTTGGGTCTTCTCCGGGTACTCCGGTCTCCTCACACATTCTAAGCACATGCATGGCAGGTTCCTGGCAACCAGTTCAGGGTGTACCCCGCCTACTGCTCTAAGCCAGCTGGGATAGGCTCCAGCACCCACACGACCCTTGTGAGGAGCAAGCGGTTCAGATGATGGATGGATGGATGGATGGATGGATGGATGGATTATTTGTACGCATATCACTTTGGTAAGTGAGCGTTGTGCAGCTTCTCTAGGCTGTAATATTGACGATACAGTTTTTTGTGGAATGCACCGATTTAGCTTGAGCGGTTGAGGAAATGGATAGATGGACAATATAATCTCAATGTGGATGAACTCCTCCTGGGTGCCTTTCCTCACAGGGTTCTTCTGTGCCCCGCCATGTTGTGGTTTGCGTGTGTGTCCGTGGGTCCGATCATGAGGACATGGGAGGGAGGGATGGCTTTTTCCTTTTATTGTATTATGGATGTTTTATTTGTTCAGCACTTTGAGTTGCATTTGAATGTATGAAAGGTGCGATATAAATAAAGTTTGATTTGATTTGATATTACTGCATCAATGAATTGAGTTACAACCATACTTGTACAGTATTAGGTAAAACTTTTATGTTAACTAACAAAACTATGAAAAACTTGAGGGAAAAAAATATTGTACATTTGACATAAAATAAGCAATTAATTGGCTGTTTATCATGAGTTAACTGTGGAAATTGTGATTAATTCTGATTTAAAAAATTTAATACACGGATAGCCATAATGTATATTATGCGTGTAAGTATATGTTTGTGTGTGTGTACATAGTAACTTATACATACAATACATATGTAAATACTATGTACTGTATGTGTAGCATGGATTTGGACATTGTTTTGGCTGCTTGTGTTTTCTTGCTCAGTTTGTCACTAAATAGGTTGCTTTCCACACTTGTGGTTAGGAAGCATCCTGCCAAATCACTGACCTTCCCTTTTGCAGTTTGAGCGGTGACTTTGTCCCCCTCGCGGCTGGTGACGGAAGCCTTGATAAACTCCTCATCAGTGTCAGGAACAAAGCATTCTTTCTTCATGTCAAATGGACGAGTCTGAGCCTCCAGACGCTCCTTGTCTGATTTCCTCAGGTAGGGGGCCGCTGCCCCAAACTCTTTCATGGCGGCGTCGCCCATTGTTAAGCTTGCTTAGTACAAAAAGAAAACAAAAGTTCAGCATGTGTTCACTTCGTGTTTATAAAAAATGTGAAGATTCATTCTTACCTTACAAATCCCTACAGAGAAGACTGAGGTGTTATGGCCCTGTGTGGAGAAATATAACATGGAAAGAGACTTATAGTGGACATGATGACAGTGCAATAGTGAAGTCAATGTCCACATATCTTACCTTGTGATAGAATGGTGACCTATTGGGGCTGTCACAATCACTTCCCTTTATAAAGGAAGCCCCTCCGCCATATATGGAGGATGCTTGTTAGACCCAAGAATGCTATTGTGTCTGAATTGGGTTGGTCGGTTTGGGGGTTAGTGAGGGTGGGGGTTACTGAACACCAGAGAGCAATACAGAAATCAGCGGGTCAGAGTCTTATCAGTAATGGGGTCTCCTGACGAGGCCATATTAGGTGCTCATTGCAGTGTGGTGATTAATCATAGGTATCCTTAAGCAGCCAGGGAAACACGACTCGATCCGTAAATAGACACGGGGAGGAATTCTTTTGTCATCATCCCAACGTGCAACTGCTGCTGGGGAACAATTGATGTTGGGTAGAAGACAAGCATCCTCAAGACTATGTAGTGCGACTACATTGTGTTGTTTTTTTGTTTTTTTGTTTTCGCTTTTAAATTTTTAATCTGGAAATATTGTAGTAAATGTATGTGTGTAATCAAATGTACATTTGCATCCTTTCATACCTACAACGTTAGCCACAGAAAGTAGCTAGGTAGATTTGCAAAAAGTGTTATGCTATGAAGGGGTCTCAGTTACTCAGGGGGCTTAAGTGGTGTCTGTAACATATTGTGGTGAGTTATCTTAGGAGGGCCACTGCTACAATATAAACAGCATGAGATGGTGAGTGGGGAGGTCTAAATAAAGAACGTTGCTTTGTGAGATTATCCAGGCGACAAGTGTGAGGCAACACAGACAAAAGTTCAGCAGGAGACATGCCTGAGATTCACTGAAAGGCCGTATTGATGACAAATAACAGTGGGCTGTGCCAGTATGACAGACTCCAATGTAATGCCAAGGTCACAACGGAGTAGCCACCGAACATTAAAAAGCTGCTCCCTGTTGACGTGGTGGCATTGTGTCTTTGAGGACAAAGATAACTGTGTGAAATGCCTTCTTAAAACCGTGCACTGACTGAGGAGAACAGCCACAGAGGCGTTGCCCGCATCAAGGATCAACAGCAGCACATGTTGGCCACACACACTGCCTGTTTCACATAAATACAAGGAGATTGACAGGTATATGCCATTCCTGCTGACATTTTTGTGCTCCGGTTCACATGTCACTCACTTGAGCAAGAGGCTAAACTAGAGCACCTCTCCTTGAATCATTGATTTTCTCTCTGGTGTCTTTGTTCTATACTCTAACAATGAGAACCACATGTGTGGTCTTGGTTCATTTTCACTGAACCGAAAATGGCTGCTGTTTTTTTAAACCTGAAAATGCAAACATTTGACAACTGGTCTCTGGGGTCGTTCTAGGCTGAAAATGGTAAATAACCGTTGTTTGGGCTTCGGCTTTCGGTTTAGTTGCCAATTGGTGATCATAAATGTGAATGTCTGTCTCTGTATGTACTCTGTGATTGAGTAGCGACCAGTCCAGGGTGCATGCTGCCTTACGCCCAAAGACAGCTGCGATAGACTAAACCTCCCTTTCAACCAGGAACAGACAGTAATAGAAATTGGAGGTATGTCATTCCTGTGTAACATACACTCGAAGTGAACGAAAATGACTCATAAAGATGAAACATGACCTTTTTTTTTTTTTTTTTTTTTTTTTTTTTTTTTTTTTTTACAATTTGTCTCACCATCTTAATTAAATGTGCCTGCATACTGGGATGTGTCTTCTAACAGGAATTGGACAGACAGTCCTAAGAATCAGTGATCACAGTCCCTTCAGAGGTTAAGAGATAAAAAGAAGGTCAACAACTGCTAACAAGTGCTGAGATTATTTCCATTCGGATAAGTGAGCGGCCCCCTTACTGACAGCCGACGTCAGGTTGCCAAATGGAAGCGAGAAATTCTTTGCAGCTGCTAAAGGCCAAAAAGAG
Source organism: Festucalex cinctus (assembly GCF_051991245.1). NCBI lineage: Eukaryota > Metazoa > Chordata > Actinopteri > Syngnathiformes > Syngnathidae > Festucalex > Festucalex cinctus. The sequence goes on from NC_135411.1 coordinate 44,089,348, forward strand.
TAACATTATAAGAAATAATGTGTGCTTTTGTTTATTTGCTTTGACACAAATAAGACAAAATAAATCTGTACATTTTGTTGTTTATTTTACCAGAATAATATGTAATATTAGAAGCATAATCACAATCATCCTTTACCATCAAAAGCCGTATGACAGTGTCATTGCTTTTATATCCTGACAAACAGTAATGGTGTATCATTTGGAGGTTGAAGTGTTAAGACTGTCTACTGCTTCTTCTTTTGTCAGCCATTGGTGATCTCCACTTGGGTCAAGGCTTAGATGTCCCAAAACTAATGCTGTTAATCCTTAACACATATTATTCACCTAGTTATGCAGACGTGTGAATTTCCTTTTATTAGCGCTTAGATACTTGATTGTTCCTCAAGGAATTAAGGACGTGTTTTGTAATAAGAGAAGACTGAGGGCTCCCAGAATTTCACACCAAGAGTGTCTGGGGCCTCCCTCTTCTGCCTCCTCCATCAAATCATTTGTCAGCCGCCAGCAGAAATTAAAAGGACTGACACAGCAAAAATAATAATAATAATAAATTCTCCAGAATATATTTCAATCTTATAAAAAAAATAATAAGTATAGCTACAGATAAATCATAACTGAAACATTTGTAAAAGAGACAAAAAAATCTATATTATGCCTAATCATAATTATGATTATTAGGTGTAAAATGTAGAAAGAGGAAAGCATTTTACTAACTGGAAGTGACGTTTTGAAGATTGATATTGAGAATCACAGAAATGGATTCCCTGAAATCTGCCATCATAGCCATTTGGAGAAACGGGCAGACTTCAGCAGGGATTCACTGAGCAGCTGCTCGGGATTAGATGTGCCTTATTGTTGACCTTGAGGCCCTGGCAGACGGGATTTCATTAACTCTATTTTAAGATCAGGAGATTTGCGCTCCCCCTTGCTTAAACTCAGACGTCCCAACACCCCAAACTGAGTGAGTGTTGTGTTTTTTTTCCATTCAGGCCTTATAATATGTAATAAAAACTGATGCAACAGTTAAACCCTTCTGGACCAAACCCTAATGCCCACATTATCCATAAAGCAATGTGTTATTTGTGAGGTGCGAGAGGAGCACTAACTATGCATGCCTAATTGCCTACATATTTAAATAGAAATATCGTCATGAGTTACTGAGACACTGGATCTTTTTTTTTTCTGCCTTGTGGCCATTCAAATTCTTTCTGTGCAATGTGTCTGAGACACAATGATGAATGGATTATGTTGTGATTGGTTTGGCCTCAATATGTGGGGCCTGGGTGTTGAACACAATTAACAGGGTTGAGAGACAACCATTCTCTGACCCGAGCCACACTAGAGGAGCTGAAGATAATGTTGCAAAAGTCCAATACAAAATCTTACGAAAGAACTAAATGAACAGTGAAACTCATTTGGCAAGAAAATGACAGCTGCGGTGGCGGTGCAATACTTGATGAGCTTTTATTAGGCACTACAGGTAGTGAATCGTGATAGTTGAGGGGCTCTACTTCACACAGCAAGCAAACGGTCTTCTGAAGACTCCACACTTCACTCCTCCTCAAAGCCTTTCTGTTGCAGCCAGGCAAGTTGGAAATTGGGGGGGGGGGGGGGGGGGGCGCAAAAGAAAACAGCTTTTAGGTCTTCGGATTAGTGCTGTTTTGTACCACTAGGCAAAATATTGATTGCAATCATCTGAGGTGCTAGAATAGCAATGACTCCATTTCAAAGCAGCAATGGAAATGAAATGCAGGCAAGAGAGTGCAGCATGTGTAAAGGTCAGGTGGCGCGTCTGGTGCATCATGCGCCAACCTTGGAACCAGCATCACGGCTCTTGGCGCGCAGCTTGTTGACCTGAGACTCAGCAATGTCAGCACGCTCTTCAGCCTCATCCAGTTCATGCTGCAGCTTCCGGAACTTTCCCAGATGAACGTTAGCCTGTTCCTCCTATTTGAAATAGAATTGGGGAATAGACATTCATGTGCTGGTGGTAGGGAAACAAAAAGGTGTTTTTCTTCAAATGTATTCACACGTACAGCCTCCTCAGTAGTTCTCTTGTAGGCTTTAACTTTTAGTTGCAGCTTGTCTACCAAATCTTGGAGACGAGCAAGGTTTTTGCGGTCTTCCTCAGTCTGTCAAAATCAGAGCGGAGTTTACATAATTTGGAAGGAGTGTGTCCTTGTGGTGAAGATGAGCATCAAACCTGATAAGTGAGTTCCTTGATACGGCGTTCGTATTTCCGCACACCCTTCACAGCTTCGCTGCTCTTCTTCTGTTCCATGTCCACCTCACTCTCCAGTTCTTTGACCTAACCAAAGATAAAGCTCTTAGTTTCAACTTAGTTTCAGTAGCGTTGCTAGAAAATACCGGTACAGTGTTCTCCAAACATTTTCAGATACTTTCATCTCCTAATTTATGATGCACTGCATAACTTATTGCCAGTAAGACAATTGGTAGGGATTAATTACAACAGGATTGAAAAATCCCCCCCATAAAATGGCTACTTCCTGATCAACAAAATAAAGGGTGTTCCACATTTTGGTGTCTAATATTATTCCCACCTGAATTATCTAAAATGTTAACACAATACTCTTATGTAAGATTGAACTTTAGTTTAATGTTGGTTTAATTGACATTCATTAGCACTGCAAAGGCATTTTCACTGCAATCAAACAGGAGTTGTACAGTGTGCAAAGTAAATAGGGTGTCATGCTACAATTTGCATTTCAGATACCCGCAATTGCCATTTTGTCTGGGACAGATGATGTCAAGTTTGCCGTTCACAATGTTGCATATATCTGTAATTCATTTTTATCTTGATCATTCTCGATAAAATTGAATAACTAAAGATATTTCTGTCTTTTCGATTACTGACTGAACTGTATACTGTATCGTTAATAAAAATGTGTACAATTCAAAATGTAATTAGGACGAGCCAGAAAGTCGTTGATGATATCTATTTATCTACTGACTAGTCATTCCGGACAAACTTGGCTTTTAAATAATCAAATCTAGTTGCAATAGTGGTGATCAAATTTAACAAGCTTTTTAAAATTGGTTATAATAGTAACTCAGATAGCCCAAAGCCAGCTGAGATAGGCTCCAGCACCCCCCACGACCCTTGTGAGGAATAAGCGGTCAAGAAGATGGATGGATGGATGGATGGATGGATGGATGGATGGATGGATAGTTACTCAGATATTCATATTTCAAATTCTGTCTTTTTTAAAACCTTGTAGTTACAATTATTACTCGGACAATAAGCATGAAAATCAAAAACTGTTGCAAACCAAAATTCAGACAAGGGTGACGCAAGTCACACAAATGAGAACTGTTCTTACTCTTACCCTGGCCTCGAGCTTCTGCAGCTGCTTCCTCCCTCCCTTCAGAGCGATTTGTTCAGCTTCATCCAGACGGTGCTGCAGGTCTTTGATGGTTTGCTCCATGTTCTTCTTCATCCGCTCCAGATGAGCACTGGTGTCCTGCTCTTTCTTCAGCTCTTCTGCCATCATGGCAGCATCTGTGATGGCCTTCTTGGCCTTCTCCTCAGCGTTCCTGCATTCCTGGACAGCATCTTCTACTTCTGTCTGAAGCTGGGAGGTGTCTGCCTCCAGTTTTTTCTTTTGGTTTATTAGAGCAGTGTTCTAAGACATATTAATGTACGAAGAAGTTTAGTTGTACAGTTTTCGAAGCTTTGAGAAATACGCAATATTTCTGTAAGCCAATACTCATGGTCACTCACCTGTGAGTGCAGTAACTGCACCCTCTCGCTAACGTCCAGCAACTCTTGCTCAGCAAGTTTGCGACTTCTTTCAGTTTGTTCAAGAGCAGCCCTCAGTTCTTCCAGCTCAGCCTGAATGAGGTTGTTACGTCTCTCCACTATCGCAATGTTCTCTTTGAGATCATCGTTGGCACGGACAGACTCATCCAGCTGAAGTTGGCAATCCTTGATATGATGACATCAACCATATTTATTTTAGTAACCAGTATATCTTTAGTGTATTTTTACCAACTTACCTTCAGATGTGCATGAACAGATTTGAGTTGCTTCTGAGCTTCAGCTGCCTGCCTGTTAGCTTGACTTAGCTGAATTTCCATTTCATTGAGGTCTCCCTCCATCTTCTTCTTCAAACGGAGGGCCTCGTTCCTGCTTCGACACTCAGCTTCAAGAGAACTCTGCAAAGTTTCGATAGTCCTCTGCAGGTTCCTCTTGCACTGCTCCATTTCCTCATCTTTCTCTGCTATTTTGCGCTCCATCTCTGCCTTGATCTGGTTGAACTCAAGATGGGCTCTCAAAATCTTGCCCTCCTCATGCTCCAAGGAAGCCTGTCATAAATGCCAAATCATTTGTGCAATTGTGTAATATTTGTATACGCTACAAACAAACCCAAGTTTAGATGATCTTACCTCGGCTTCCTCAAGACCAGACTGAATTTCTCCCTTTTCCTGCTCCAGCTGTTTGCGAACTTTCTCCAACTCATGAATAGCCTTTCCTCCCTCACTAAGTTGCTCAGTGAGGTCAGAGATCTCCTCTAATGTTGGAAAATGTTTTGCAATTAGTTAGTTACTTCAGAACTGAATTAAATGCCATCTGTGCTGGGTATAGATTTCCTTATATTACCCTGTAAATTCTTGTTCTCTCTCTTGACAGTTTCTAGGTGATCAAGAGACTCTTCGTAGGAATTCTTTAACTTGAAGAGCTCAGTGCTCAAACTTCGGGCTTCTTTCTGGGAGCCTTCCAGCTCACACTGAGATTCCTCATACTTCTGTTTCCACTCAGACAGAACCTGAGAATTATGACGTCAAGCAGAAAAGTTCAAGAAGTGGAGTCTACTGGATACATAATGTTGCAAGAAAAGGTAGCCTATGTGAGACCTTTGGAATTACCAGGATTTCTGTATAAATTGGTTTTCAAATGTGAATTCTACACAATTGCCAAGAGCTCACATACTTTTCCCTGCTACTATTTACATTTACTCATCATACTATAAGTCCACCAGTGTATGGGCCCTGAATGAGCAGAATAAAAAAGATATTGTGGTTATGGCAAATTATGTGTAAATATATATTGACCTTGTCAAAGTTTCTTTGCTTTTTGTCCAGAACAGCAGCAGCAGCATTTGACCTCTCCACATCCACCATGAGGTCTTCAATCTCATTTTGCAGTCTGTGTTTTGTTTTCTCCAGAGAGGAACATTTAGCATTTACTGCTTCCACAGCCTCCTCGGCATCCTGAAGACGCTGAGCCAGCTTCTTCCTGTATATTCAGGGTCATTATTTTGAATTGTAATCCTTGTCAAGAGATCTCGATTTACTGCCTCCACAGGGGGCACGATTTTACTTGTCAGTGTTCTAGTGCTCAAAGTTCCCAACTGATATTTTACAAGCCCTCGGGGATGAATTCTCATATAAGAGTAAAAAGACTTTTTGATTTTGAACATAATACACAGTATAAAGTTCCTATATTGTCTATTTTCCCTGACCAGAACACTTTCTGTTATCATTTTTCAAAAGTACTGGTACTCTCAAGACTGAAATGTACCTAAAGTAAATCATAAAAGTTAATTTACATGTCATCATTCATTGGTGTTGAAAAAAATAACAAGCATATCTTGCCAAAGTAAGGAGCTAAATAAAATCAAGGAAAGATCATATATATCATAAAGTATCTGTACTTCATTACTTCCCTTCAATTTTGATCTTTCATTGTCTGAGAAGACGAGGAATAAATTGTCATTTGTTTCTGCTCATCAATGACATGGAACGACACATTGCTGGCAGGTTATTTTTTCATATGTTTTCGTGATATATATCATATATTGAACTTACTTTGCCTCTTCCAGCTCTTCAGTCCTCTGGATGGCATCAGTTTCGTACTTAGTTCTCCACTGAGCCACCTCAGAGTTGGCCTTGGACATGCCACGCTGCAGTTCTGCTTTGGCCTCTTGCTCCTCCTCGTACTGCTCTCTGAGCAGGTCGCAGTCATGGCGAGAAGACTGCACAGCATGAGCTAATGCATTCTTAGCCTGAATGAATAGACCATTTCAAAGTGGTTCATTTTGAGACACACTGATATTATTTACATGTTTTATAGTCATACCTTTACTTCTTCCTCCAGTTGTCGTTTCAGATCTTCAAGCTGCTGGTTATAAGAATTCTTTCCTCTTGTCAGCTGAGAAATGAGAGCATCTTTCTCCTCTAGCTGTCTGGAAAACTCATCTGGAAAGGTTTTATGCACTTCTTAATTCTGTATTCAAACATTTTGATCTCTTTCTTAAAAACAGCAGTTTTACTGACCGTTCTCAGCCTGAAGCTTTGCTTTCTGAGTGCTGAAGTCATTCAGGGATCGTTGATGTTCATCACACTTATTCCTGTATTCATTCATTTGATCCTCCAAAGTTCTGTTCGTCTTCTCCAAGAAAACCTATAAAAAGAATATACCACAGACCAAAATCATTATTTGCCATTGCTCATTTAGTGGACCAAAAAAAAAACAATAGCGCTGATTCATGTTGTTGGCTCTGTTACTGTTCAAACACGGTTTACCTTAGACTTCACAATATGTTCCATATTGGAGACGACATCATCCAGTTCCAGCCTGAGCTCGCTCTTCTCCTTCTCCAGTTTCTGCTTGACTCTCTGCAAGTTGTCAATCTGCTCTCCCAGGTCAGCAACACTGTCAGCTTGTTTCTTTCTCAGTGTGGCTGCAGTGGCTTCATGAAGCAACGTTGCCTCTTCCAGGTCTCTGCGGAGCTTCTGGAACTCGGCCTCCCTCTTCTTGTTCATCTCAATCTGGGCAGATGTTGCTCCACCAGCCTCCTCCAGCCTCTCACTGATCTCCTCCAGCTCCCTGGCCAGGTCTGCTCTCTGTTTCTCCACCTTTGCTCGAGCAGCTCGCTCAGCCTCAAGCTCTTCCTCCAGCTCTTCAACACGAGCCTGTTGGTTAAATCAGTGAAATATTTAAGAGTACATTTCAATATATATATATATATATATATATCATTTTTTTTTATATCTAGCTGCGCAGCTTTTACCTGTAGCTCTTTGAGCTTCTTCTGTAGCTGTATTATTATAGCTTGCTCATCTTCAATTTTCCCATTCAGCTGACTAATTTCAAAGTCTTTCCTGAAACACAAAGAAGGATTATTAAGGCTCCAAATGAGTGACATCAATCACCCTCACGAATTTCTACTTTTTCAAACGGTCATCCAGTTGCTGTTTATCATTTTCCAGGTCCATAAGAGTTTCTTGGGTCAACTTTAAGTCTCCCTCCAGCTTTCTCTTTGCTCTCTCAAGGTCCATTCGAACCTTTTTCTCTTGTTCAAGAGATCCTTCCAGCTAAAAACAAAACAAAACAAAACATAAATGTTGATATCTGCAGCATAATAAATGCATATCACAATATCTGAAAGAAACACATACATCATCCACTTGCTGCTCTAGTTTGGACTTGGCCTTGGTCAGAGTGTTGACTTTGTCTTCTTCACTCTGAAGGTCATCGAGTGTTTGCTGATGAGCTTCTTGTAAAGCTTTCTTCTCTTTGGTCAGCTTGGCGATGATTTCCTCCAAAGCTGCCATTTCTTCAACCAGGTTCTTTACCTGAAATGTGAGAAATCAGAAATTTGTATTCAAACTTGACTTGATTTGTGCACTTTTGGTTTGGATTGGATTGAATTATCACAGCTATACACAAGAAAAAAGTATCCCCCACTCTGATATGGAGCAGATCAAGGACCATGCTTATCACACAAGAAAACAAACAAGAGGAGACTAAAACAAATAGCACATACCTTGTTCTCAGTGGCATGCTTCTCTTTCTCCACTTTAGCCAACGTTAACTCCAAGTCATCAATGTCCTTCTTCAGCTCAGAACACTCATCCTCTAACTTCCTCTTCTTTGCTGTTAATTCAGCATTCATCTCCTCCTCGTCATCTAGTCGTTCAGTTAACTCCTTAGCTTTTGCTTCCATTTGGATTTTGTTCTTAATCAGCCCCTCACATCTTTCCTCAGCATCACAAAGATTATCTTGCTCCTGCCAAATGATATTAGTTACTGTATTAACAACAAACTTTAGGAATGGTTAATATGTTTGCTCTACTGACTGCTTGAACTTGAAGCTGCAGGTCATTCTTCTCTTGGAGAAGAGAAACCATTTTTTCCTCCAATTCCTTTCTGCGTGCTTCAGACTTTGCATAAGCTTCTTTCAACTTCAGGAATTCTTCCTTCATGTTGGCCATTTCTTTTTCTGCCTCAGCAGATCTCAAAAGAGGTTTGATCTTGAAGAACAGCTTCATCCAAGGCCAATTTTTGACCCCCATGAATGAACGGATATTCCACTGGATCACTAATAGAGCATCTCTGTTTTTGAAGCAGACATACCAGCTGTGTTAATACTCAAAAAAACATAAATAAATAAACCCACTAATAGTTCATATTTTGCAAATGTATCTGTTGTATATTGTGCCAGAGTAAAAGACAAAATACCTGCGCTCCACCATCTTCTGATACTCAATACGAGACAAAAGACCACGAGATCTAGCTTGAATGGCAGTGATGATTTTGGAGAGACGCTCATCTCTCATCTCCTCAAGCAGACCCAACAGTCCAGCTTTAAAGAACACCTGTCAACGTCAATGTGCATTAATTTCCTCCTGTTCCAAAGGAATAATTTATGATCCTTAAGAACCAGAAGAAGAAAAAGTAGCACCTTAGTATGCCCAAACTTGTATTGGTTGTGATCGATATCCAGTGAAGCAAGGAGCTTCTCGGCTCCCTTTCTGCTGTCAATGAACTGTCCCTCAGGGATGGCAGCAGGATTCAAAATGCGATACCTTTGAGATCAAATTAGGCCCATTGTTAGTCGTAAGTATTCAGAAACCAAAGTAGATTTTGTTTTTACATATTGTGTACAGACTGTAACCCTTAGAGACCTTGCAATTGATGGGTAAGCTTTTTTGAAAATTAGACCACTTTACTGCAAACATCAATATTCTGTAATAACTAAGGGGGAAAATGCTCACCAAATAAAATTTATCCCATTAGCTATCCTCTTCCCCTGTTTTAAAATATAATATACTATACTGTCTTGGTACCGTAAAGTTAAGGTGTTCAACAGAGATGTTGGATTCCAGTGATCAAGTCCTCAACTTAGCCGAAACCTTAAAAATTTTGTTAAATATGATGTATAATAGATTTTCATCCACCACCTATCTTCATTATAGGGTAGCAGGTGAGCTGGGTGCTACGTTTCTCAGCTGACTTTGGGCGAGATGCCGGATACGCCTTGGTCTGGTCGCCAGCAAATTGCAGGCAACCAGACAAATAAGCATTGACGCTCACATTCACACCTGAGGATAATTTGTTTTCAAAATGTGAGAGGGTTAAACCCACAGAAGCGCAGGAAGAACATACAAACTCCACATGGGAAGGCTATAGCCCAGATATGAGGCCCCCAACCTCGGAAATGTGAAGTGGATATTCTGATCAGCTACCGCGCTGCCACAAACGATAAAACATTTGCATTTAGACCCCGTTCAGGTCTCAAAACATACTGTTTGTGTAATGGCCGTCATAAGGCTAAAATATGACAGAACTGAACCTCCATAGCGCCTGATATTATTTCATTCATTTGTGGATGAAGCTGTTACTTTCCTTCGCTTGTGCATTCATCATATTTATTGGTATGAATGCAACACTGGCTGCTTTGCACTAGTCCATGTAGAAAGAAATCCATTATACAGGTATCCTGATCAAGCACGATTTACCAAAGATGGTCTTGCACTCTTCGTCTTAATTATTTTAGATCTAATCTAGGCAGTACCTAGTTCCTACTTGAGAATAAAATGTGAATCCATGGTTTTTAGATGTTTTATGTTTACATAGAATATACTTTATATATTAGATATGTATAGTATATAATACCTCTGTTTGAAATCTCCGTAGAGGATCCTGTTGGGGAAGCCCTTTCTGCAGATTCGGATCCCTTCCAGCACGCCGTTACAGCGCAGCTGGTGCATCACCAGAGGGTTCTCCATAGCTCCAGGAGTCTTGGTCTCATTGGGGATGATGCAGCGTACAAAGTGGGGGTGAGTTGACCTCAAATTGGTCATCAGCTTGTTCAGATTCTCCTATTGATGTGGATGAATCCGTTATGAGTTACAGCAACAAGTACACAGTAAATTCTGTAGAGTAAATTTGACTCTATTTTGAGTGGGACCAAATAGACTCAGTTTTAGAATAATATTTACACTTGGAAGAGAGTAAAATAAAGAATTGGGGAAAAAATAACAAAAGTCACTCAAGGGTTGAGGAACGAATTCAGGACCTTCAGCTTGGGAGACTGCCGATCTACTCCCTGAGCCATGCAGATCCTGCTGTTAGTATCTCGCTTGTGACAGTTGGACTCTTCCTAACTCCAAGAGACAATAAACAATGTTTTTAGTCTCGTCTTGGAGATAAGCAAACAGTAGGAGGGGCATAGCTCAGGTGGTAGTGTGGCAGTCTCCCAAGTTGAAGGTCGTGAGTTCATTTCTCAACCCTTGAGTGACTTTTATCCATCCATCCATCCATCCATTTTCTTGACCGCTTATTCCTCACAAGGGTTGCGTGGGGTGCTGGCGCCTATCTCAGCTGGCTCTGGGCAGTAGGCGGGGGACACCCTGGACTGGTTGCCAGCCAATCGCAGGGCACAGAGACGAACAACAATTGACTTTTATTTTATTTTATTTTTTCAATTCTTTATTTTACTCTCTTCCAAGTATAAATATTACTCTAAAAACTGAGTCTATCTGGTCCCATTCTAAATAGAATCAAATTTACTCCACAGAATTTACTGTGTACTTTTCATGTACAATGATGATTAAGAACCAAAGTAAACGGAAACATACCCTGTGAAGGGCAGAAACGGTCTGAAAAGATGAACCCTTTCTCTTTTTCTCCTTCTTGCCTTCAGTACCTTCAGCCATAGCTGTTCAGGGCAAATTATGTCATGATAAAATACGTAATCTTACAGTTATATGCATTCACAACACAAATCAAATTACTGGTACCTGAATCTGCTCCAGCATAATTTACAAAGAGTATCGACAATAGTTTAAGATTAGACTTCTGGTAAAGTCCAACAACAGTCTCATTTAGAGGATCCTTGTTCTTCACCAGCCAGTTGTTGATATTATAATCAACAGTTCCAGCATAGTGCATCAGGGCAAAGTGGGCTTCTGGTTTCCCTTTGACTATTCGGGGCTTCTGGAAGTTGCTGGATTTTCCTAGATGGTTGTCGTAGAGCTTAGCTTTAAAGGTCGCATCACTGGCTTTGGGGAACATGCACTCCTCTTCAAGGATGGACATGATGCCCATGGGCTGGGGAGTAAGAAAGATTAGAAGTAATGAAACCTTCTTTGGGCAAGCAAAGTGTTGTTATAACCAGTCTCACCTTTTCAATCAAGTCGATACAGGCCTGCAAGTCCATACCAAAATCGATGAAAGTCCATTCAATGCCTTCCTTCTTGTATTCTTCTTGCTCCAGCACAAACATGTGATGGTTGAAAAACTGTTGCAGTTTTTCATTGGTGAAGTTGATACACAGCTGCTCAAAGGTGTTGAACTATAATAGAAAAGCGGATAATCAGTTGTTCATTGGAAAGTCTGCCCTGGTACACACCCCTCCAAAAGTATTACAATGTTAAGGCCTTATGTTTGTTGCAGACTGAAAACATTCAGGTTGACAATCAATATTTAGGCCTACTCGATATTCTATATTTGATGTGCAGCACCCTGTCAAATTAACAGACGGGTTAACCTGGGGCAGGTTTTAGATGGTCAAGTCAGTTGCCAGACCGAAACCCTAAAGAGCATGCATTTTACCTAATAAAGAGAAGACCAACTGGAATGACTCCTCAAGGAAAACCACAACCCAAATAGGCAGTGTTAAAAACCTGGAAACCTTTCACAAAAGACAAATAATTGTCACAGGCCTGATGTAGTTGTAGCAAATATCCATCCATCCATTTTCAAATGAAAAGTTGTGTATGATCCCGATGTAAATACATGGAATTTAAAGTTTAAATCTTTTTTGTTTTGATGTCAAATGCAATTTGTTTTCAATCTGCAGCAAACTGGCCTCATTTCATATTCTTGGAGTGTATACATAAAGCCAGATTTGAGGCGCAAATGTCCTTTTTGCTAGTTTAAAAAAAAAAAAAAAAAAAAAAAAAAAAAAAGATAGACAGAGCTCACATCAAAGATCTCAAATCCAGCAATATCCAAAACACCAATGAAATATTGGCGAGGCTGCTTGGTCTCCAATGACTGGTTGATTCTGACAACCATCCACAGAAACATCTTCTCGTAAACAGCCTTGGATAGAGCTCCGACAGCATAGTACACCTTCAAGACAGCAACAATAAACACAAATTGGCTACAGCATTTTGATAACCAAAATCAACTTGAATTTCTTCATTTCTCACCTGGGCGACATTTTGTCCCTTGGTGACCCACTCATTTCCCACTTTAACTCTTGGATGACAGAGACCTTTGATGAGGTCAGCAGAGTTCAGGCCCATCAGATAAGCTGATTTGTCAGCATCTGAATATGAACATCAAATTCAGACAAACGACCTACTTGCGCCAGATTAAGCTAACGTGACACCAGATTGCTCTGACCTTCGGTGCCATCAGCTTCTGCCTGTTCCTCACGCTGCTTCTGCTTAAACTTCATGTTACCGTAGTGCATGATGGCACCTATCAGCTTGTACACGGAGTTCTTTTCCTCTTGTGTGAAGCCCAGCACGTCAAATGCACTCTGTCAAAAAGAAATACTGCGTAACTATTGTAATGACAGCGCGTTTATACGCTGCGAGGTCGGTACACAGGTAACGACATGACATTTAAAAAAAAAAAAGCCTGACATCTGTTGCCATCAGCTCATCTGCATCATCAATGGAGGCCACTTGTGTTTCCCCCTGAGAGATGAAGGCGTAGTCGTAAGGATTGTTTGTGATCAACAGCATCTCTGAATGAGAAGGAATGTGAGACAAGGGCACAAGGATAAGACAATTGGAAGGCAGACTGCATGAAACAAAACAAACGCTGCAGTTGGCCTTATAGTGTTCATTGTTCACACAAAACTGACCCAGAATTTCTGGCTTCTTGTTGGACAGAATCTGGTAAAAGATGTGGTAATCACGCTCAGCTTTAAGCTGGAAGGTGACTCGAGATTTTTCCAGAAGATCTAACAAGTTGAAAAGGAGATCATTATTAAGAGGTAGCATCATGTGTGTAACTTACTGTTTCAGGTTCTTTCTTCTTACATGTTTCAATATCAGCAGAGGCCAACTTTCCTCTGGTATCAAAGTGAATTCGGATGAATTTACCCTGATGAACAGAGTTGGTACACATGAAGACATCTTCATATCTGATAGGATATTGCTATGTATTGTTACAACAACAAAAATCCAACAAGAAACAACTTACAAATCTGGAGGAGTTGTCATTCCTAATGGTCTTGGCATTTCCAAAAGCCTCCAGAGCAGGGTTAGCCTGGATGATTTGATCCTCCAGAGTCCCCTGTTGTAAAGGAATATTGGCTATGCTGAAAAAAGACAATTTCTATCTATCAACAGTGGATCTAAAAGTCTACCCCCCCCCCCCCCCCCCCCCCCCCCCCGCTCACAAGGAAATGTCATGAAAAAGCTGAGTTTCACAAGTTTCACAAATTCCTATTGATTGATCTATCCAACATACAGTATACTGTAGTATCTATAGAAGGCTTCCCTTGACTAACACCATATGAATTTTCTGACGTGATATTTTAATAGTACCGTGTTGTAATATGTCTCGTTAGTCAATTTTTCTCAAACCTTTGTTGTCTCATCATTTGTGTACCTTGTCTTTGGCATTGGGATCTTTCTTAACGCTTCCAGCCGCAATACTCGCAAAATACTGGATGACTCGCTTTGTGTTCACAGTCTTTCCTGCACCAGATTCTCCGCTGCAATCACAAAGTTAGTCGTCAATATAGCATACATAGCTGAGAAACCGAACATCCACATTATTCAGAACACATGAACAATCATATTAGATGAAGTACAAGATAATAATGCTCAGTTTCAACTGACTGGTAATGGATATAGAGGAGGTATTTATTCAGCATGAGTGTAATGTTCACAGATAGAAGATAAGTAAAAATAATAATGTTTCCTATTGTTCTGCCCCTGCCGTATAACTATGTATAGAAAATAAGCTAACAAAATACAATTAGAAACAGTAGTGGAGTTCTACACTAGTGATGTAACGATTACAGTAATATTATGATATTGCGATTTTAAAATTACCACAATATTGTTGTCGCCATGTCACAATATTAAAAGGAGTACATCTGTTTAAAACATGAGGTTGTATTTCATTTGTGCTGTTCTAGCACCCTCTGGTGGTTAGTTTATTAGTGCGGTTTAATTTTAATTAGGAATGTTTTCATCAATGCGACAGTTATCACTCCTATAGATCAATCATACCAGCAAATATTTTTCAACATCTCCATCAAAAAAATGTGACTTTTGGCCTGCTTCAGCTGAACACAATGTGGATTTTATGGACCATAATACTTTGTGCCGCTGAGCCAGGAGGAGCTCATGACAATGACATGGCTAAGCCTATTTTTCAGTCACTGCTGTTATGCACAAAATTGTGCCCCCACTTTTCCCAAAATACAAGCTTTTTTTGTTTAAAAATATTGTGTGTGTATTGTGTGTATACAGTATTGTGATTAAAAAAATATATATATATATATATATATATATATATATATATATATATATATATATATCGCCAAGTTCTCCACAATATCGTGATAATTATTGTATCGTGAGGTTCATATTGTGATATTTATTGTACAGTATTGTGATGTTTAGGTCTCATTACATCCCTATTCTACACCATGCAAACTATTGTACAACTTACACATGAATGCATCAATCAAAACTGAGCATTTTATGTGCAGAGGTTTTGGTATAGCTTCTGAACTGGGTCAAAATCACAGAAATAATGTTGAGGTGAACAATTTGACCATGGTGATACATACAAATTTTAAAGAAACTTTGTTTCACATAGACTGGACACTTTCATTAAGAAACACAAGCTCTTAAGTGAAAATCAATATGGATTTAGAGAAAAACGATCAACCTCGATTGTAGTCATGGAACTTGTAGAAATACATTTCTGGGTGTTGTTATTGATGAAAGATTAAGCTGGAAGTCCCACATAGATAATGTTCAAAAGAAAGTGTCCAAAATTATACAGATCCTCTACAAAACAAAGGATGTTTTGAATAAGAAGCCATTATTGCTCATTATTATTACCATATCTAACCTATTGTGTGGAAATGCTTACAAAACAAATACTTACCCTCTTTTCAAATTACAAAAAAAAAAGAGCAATAAGAATTATTAACCGATTAAAATATACAGAACCAGCAAATTCACTATTTATCAAATTAAAAAATGAAATTTTATGATCTAGTTGACTTTGAAATAATGTATAAGGTAGACAGCAACCTACTTTGCCACAATATTTAGAAGCTGTTTGAAATCAGAGAGAGTGGCTATCATTATTTTAAGGGCTACAAGTGTCTATAAAAATTCAAAGGTGTGTTCAAGTATAGGTTTAAATTTGTGGAACAATTTTGAAATGAACCTGAAAAGGTATGAATCATTGGTTGTGTTTAAACAGATGGATAAAAATAAAGTACAACAACAATTTTTAAATCAGGTATAAGTCAGTACGAATGGAAAAAACAGCGTGCAATTAAAAATGTATGTGTCAGCCTTTGGGCAGATTTCTATATCTGTAAAAGTGTTAGCTTATCAACTAAGTGCACAATGCTGTTGACATATGTGTGCATGTATAAGCGCAGCTATTTTTATATGTGGAAGTTGTGTGCATGTGTGTAAGTGCGTGCGTTTTTCTTGTAAGGTGGTAGGAGTTTTGTTTTGTTTTGTTTTTTTACTTCTTCCTACACCCTTTTAAACATGTAAGCTCTGCTTAATGATGACCATATATGTAAAAACAATTATTATTTTTTAAAATGTTTTTATTTTAATCCCAGTATTTGTGTTGTTGGTTGAAATGTTCAATAAACAAACAAACAATGCTGTAGTTCTTTAAATACTTACGTGATCAAAATGGACTGATTTTCACGATCTACAAAAAAGGGTTGCAAAAAAAAAAAAAAGTAAAGTTGTGAGTATTCAAGTTTGGTGTAACTACATGTTGTTGCCTGAAGATTTATAGACAGTGGGTACCTGCCAGCATGTACTGGTAGGCGTTGTCAGAGATGGAGAAGATGTGAGGAGGAGCTTCACTCCTCTTCTTTCCCCTGTAGGCAATCACCACCTCTTGGTTGTAGACTGGCAGCCACTTGTAGGGGTTGACAGTCACACAGAACAGCCCAGAGTAGGTCTGGCAAAATAAATACGTTCATTCATTAATTAAACCAAGTAGAAATAACTGCTTTCCTTTTGTAATACATGTATCCTCAGTCCTTCTCATGCTTTACGTTGCCATTGACAAGTTGTTTTACTCACATAGATCATCCATGCTGCGTAACGCTCTTTGAGGTTAAACAGCACAGCGGGCTCGTGGAGGAAGGTCAACATTGCCATGTCCTCAATCTTGTCAAACTTTGGAGGATTCTGTTGCAGAACCTGAGAGTCTTTCACAGTCACCGTCTATGGAACATGAATGCAGATTACTGTGTCAAAAGTGTACAATGAATTTGTATTTTTCCAATCAAGCTGAGGATTTTACAGTCAAATATTGGTAGTATGACTAATGATTTTTTAGTTTATTTTTTTTACCTTCTCATTTTGTTACTAACTCTTCTTTTCATCGATGTTGGCAAAATGCAATTTGAGCAGCCATTCTTCTATGTGCTGCTGGTATCTAACCGACCACTGACCTTTCCATTTTGCGTCTCCACAGTGACACTATCCCCCTCTCGACTTGTGACGGACGCCTTCACAAACTCTTCCACCGCATCAGGGACGAAACATTCCTTCTTGATGTCAAAGAGACGAGTGGAAGCCTCCATGCGCTCCTTTTCCGACTTGCGCAGGTACGGGGCGGCTGTCCCATACGTAGACATCTCTGCATCCCCCATGGCTGCTCTGTAAATGTCATTTTTTAAATATATATATATATATATATATTTGTATATGTACCAGGGGTATCCAAACTATGACCCGAGGGCCATTTGCGGCCCACAGTCCATTTTTTAGTGGCCCGTGACAAATGCTAAAAATGGCATTTGACTCAGTTCAAATCAAATAAAAACAAAGATGTTTGAAGATGGTCAAAGTAAGAAGGGAGGGTGTTGAAAAACACAGGTGCTATTAAAGGTTATTTTAGTTCAGTAAAACTAACGAAAAAACAAAAATTCAAAAAACAATTTTCATTAACGAAATAAAATAAAAACGAAGATGCTTTTCAAAAAAAGAAAACTAACTGAAACTACATTTTATGTTTACAAAACTAACTACAATAAAACTAACTATAATTATCGCAAACATGTCCTTCGTTTTAGTCTTTGGTAATTTAATTTAATGCATGAAACTTTGGGGATGATTTTAAATGTGATTTTTAGTAGATTTATTTTGATATAAACCTGAATAATGACGTCTCACCCATGGTGTTTTTTAAATATTGAGCACAATACTACACTTTTGTAAAAACAAACAAACAAAAAAACAAAAACTAATACTGAAACTAACTAAACTAAAACTAAGCATTTATTAAAGAACTAAAACTAATTAAAACTAACGAAATAAAAAAAAACTCAAAACAAAATAAAAACTAAAATGAAAAATTCCAAAACCATAATAACCCTGCTGCCATATTACAAATAAATTGGTTTATATACTGTAGCATTTTTCTAAATATGCAAAAGCACAAATAAATTATTTGTACAATTTTTAGGACTAAACAAAATTTCTCTTCATTACATTATGTGGCCCTTACGTACTTCTGATTTTCTGTATGTGGCCCTCAAATGAAAAAGTTTGGACACCCCTGATATATACTGGAAGTCAAATTCAAATAAAATAAAAAGAAATCATGGGAAAACCATCATTTTCATTGTGTTTCAATTAAGAATATAATTTACCAGTGCGGTCAACTCCGAGGAGCTCAGACGAAGACTTGAGTATGGAAAGAGAAGTTCTTCAACTAAAAAGACAGCAAAGAGACTAGTCAACATGGTTTTAATCTCACGTCTAAATTCCTTGTTTGTTCCTTTCACATGTAAAATCAATCTAAATCCTAAATGACACCTGATTATATTTTGTAATGATGAGGCCCAAGGCAGGAGAAGTGCAGCATGGATGAAATGTTGAAAATTGAGCAGACTTACGAGATCCAGGTGAGGAGGAAGCAGCTGTGCAACCTGCAGGGATCAACTTTATAAACCCTGATAACCCTGCCCTAATAGGCCACCACCCGAAATTCCAAACACACGCACACACGCACGCACGCACACACGCACACCTCTCCATCACTTTCATCACTTGTGACATGGCTGTGTAGAGCTTTCATCATGTTTGGCTGCCCTCCCAGCCTATTTGTCTGGACCCTCACGCGCAAATGTGACTTTTTGGGAACGGCGCCAGGAACTTTCTCCTGCATAACTCATGTGTGAGTCATCCAAAGCACACACTCGCCACTATCTTTGCTTTGACCGCGTTTGTCCGTCAACTGTTCTGAGAAATCATTTTTCCAAGTGAGCATGAGAGAGAATGGAAATGCCTATGAAAACACACACCCATACACGTCGCCATATATATATATATATATATATATATATATATATATATACACACACACACACACACACACACATAACGCCCATCCATCACTGAAGTGTTCAACCTGTAATGGAAATAATGAATACAAATGAAAATACATCAAAATAAAGTCATCTGGAAAAGCTTTGCCAGGCCATCACTGTCACCATGGCCTCACTTGTTGCTTGTTTGTGGATATTTTGGGCTTAAATTCAGGCCATTTCTTTTGTCTCCAAAGGGTCTTGAGTTTCTTCGCATTAAAGAAACCTTTGAGATTCCACTAGTACCCTTCATAGAACTCTACCTCTTAAAACTGAAGAGTCAAAAATTGGACCAACCCACTTTTTTTTTACCGAACTTTCCGGGTTAGTTTTGACTCATCAGATCTTTTTTTTTTTTTTTGTGCAAGACAACCTAAATAATTGGGTTGCTTATATTATTATATATTTGAGAATGGTATGCTTCTAACTTTTGGGAATTTTCTGTTCTGTTATTTCTGTTCTAGCATGAAGTTAAGTTTGATGTGTGACCGGCTCTGGCAAAAGGGTCCGCATGTGCAAAAAAAATCAAAATTGAGATATTGACATATTTGAATTCTGCACTTAATTCCCTTTAAAATGATATATCATACATGGATGTAGCTCAAAAATTGACAAAGTTACAGCAGTTTTAATGTTGGAAGGTTGAAATCCCTAATTTTGTGAAAAAGGGTTTAAAATGTTGGTACTTGCATCTTTCAAATGTCCATAGCAACCAGTACCTTAGGAAAAAGATATGAACCTGAAAATTTCAGGAACTGTTCAAATATCAGTGGAAAGTCCATTTCAATAGCAGGCAAGGTCATCGTCCGAGATTTGAACCCTTTAAACGTTTTGGAAGTTTGACCTCTAAAGAGATGAAATCAGCCTCAACTTTGAAAATCACACTCAGCATACAATTCATTTACTGAGGCATCAGCCAAAGTTTGGTTATTTTATAGTTGCTCCTTGTGATATTTTCTTGCATAAATGAGGTCATATTACCACAGTGGGAAATTTGATTTCATAATTTTGTGTCAATTAAAAGATTATTTGCCGCCATCAGCAACACTTAGAAATGGTAATTCATGCCTTTGTTACATCTTGGCTGGATTACTGTAATGCACTTTATTTTGGGATCAGCCAGTCCTCCCTGCAGCGTCTCCAGCTTGTCCAAAATGCTGCTGCTCGTTTCCTTACTGGTGCCCGTAAGAGGGAACACATAACCCCTATTCTGGCCACTCCACTGGCTGCCCGTGAAATTTAGAGTCCACTTTAAAATTCTTCTATTTGTTTTCAAATCTCTCAATGGTCTTGCCCCACCTTATCTGGCCGAGCTCTTGCACCCCTACACACCTGCCCGGTGCCTCAGATCAGCAGACCAGACTCAATTGGAGGTACCGAGGGCTAAGCGGAGGCTTAGAGGAGATCGAGCCTTTGCTGTTGCCGGTCCCTCCCTTTGGAACGACCTACCACTAAATATTAGGCAGTCCCCCTCGTTATCCTCTTTTAAAAGACGTCTTAAAACACATCTGTATTCTTTGGCTTTTGGTGTATGAGTTTGATGTTTAGTTTAGTCTACTTATTTATGTATTTATTTATCTCTTTATTCACTACTTCTTATTTGTTCACTGATGTAAAAAGTATTTGCTTGTAAAAAAAAACTAAACAAAAAAACATACCTGTATTCGTACTTCAAAATGTTTGCTTTGTTCTTGTTTACTACAAAACTGATGTTTATGTTTATGTACAGCACTTTGTATACAGCAACGCCTGTTCTTAAAGCACTTTATAAATAAAGTTGAGTTGAGAATTTGATGTGGCCTGTGAAAAGTGCTTTATTGATGACTTATGGATGTGATGTCTCAAATGCTTTTGAAAATGAATAAAATGAATTTTTGTTGTTGTTGTTGTTGTTTTGTTTTTGTTTTGTCCCACTACCCCACCGCAAGTAATAGAGTGACACTAAACAATTGTATTTACAAGTCAATATAACCTGTGTGAATTTTGGGGCGGGCTGTCATACTGTGACTCTTTTGAGAGGACCATTTTTCATTGTCAAGTTAAATATTTCATAGCTCATTTTTATGTTCATGTCATCCCACTTGAAGGAGCATAATGTGAAAATGTGTGGCAATATTTGCGACGTATGCAGGAAGAAGCAGCGTGTCCGGCGTCGTATGAAATACACATCGACAAGCGATCAAACCATTACATTAGTATTTACTTAAACACCTTTGGAATGAACAAATAAATGCGCACTTGACTTAAGATGAAATATAAAAAACAGCTGAAATATAAAAACATTTAAACGGGTATAAGAAAATAAAATGGAGCGCAATACTGCTCCGATATGAGCGCATCTGGTAATATTGCAAATGTAAGGATGGATTAAGTTGTGTATGTAGATGATGGACTGTGATGTGAAGTATCGTTCAAAAAGATAACTGTCCGGAAATGTCATATCTCACGACGAATATTTAATTCCCCGCGCAATATTGCGGCACCTTCATCAATAGGTTCATTGTCAAAATGACATGCCATGTTTGTGACAAAAGTGGACTTTACGCTATAGACTTCAGGCGTATTTACACAAAAAGTCGCCGCAAGGGACTGAATGAATGAGGAAATGAATTGTTGTGTGTGGCTGAAAGGAGGCGGAGACTGAGAAAAACTCGAGGTTCATTGTTGCAAACCTGCTACCGACCAGGTTAGGTTCATTGACCATGTTACTCCGGTAACTGACCGAGAGCTTAAATGACCTCTTTTTATGAAACAGGCAAGAGTTCCCTCTTTTCCTGTGGTTTCAGTTACCTCACTTTCTGAAACAGAAGAGGCGGAGTTTCCCACATTTCACGGTTTCTTGACCCAGGATTCTCCCAAAACCTGCTTTGTGAAATACACCCCAGGGTCATTGTAAAGTGATGGAGATTCTCGAATAATTGAATTGGTGCGCCCAAACTGGATGTTTTATTTTGTTTTTCCACAGATCCCCAATCTCATCAGTGAGGCTAAATGCTGACACTGGAAATTCTCCATGCTTCAGAGTGTCTGTTTCGTCTTCAGTGCTTTCAAGAGCGAGGTGTTACATAGTGTTATGTTGACATGCGCTAATTGACTTGCTGATCACCTCGCCGTGACAGCATCATGACAGACTTCAGAGGTTGGCCCAAATCCGAAACGGGAACACGCCCCTTTTTTTGAACGCTCAGAGCAGGCATCCTTTCTTGTTACTGTTCAAATTGGTCATCTGCTGACAGTTCTTCTGTCAGCAACCGTGAGGCCCCTCACACTGATGAAACAAATATAACACATGGACATACTTGAAAGGAATGAATCCTGAATGATACACGTTTTAATTTGTGCTGCTGTCAAATGTCAGCTGTTCAAGAGCAGCTGAAAGGCAAAGTCAACCTCATTCATGCAGCTGCACTACTCAAAGTCATCTAACTTTAACAAATTCAGCTGTGCCCCTGTGAAATATAAATGCATTAAATAATGATATTCTATGTACTGGAAACATTTTGAAAATAAATACTTTACAGTGCTATATTTGTGTTGTGGTTGAAATACTTTATTAACATTTGAGAACATTATTATTATTATTATTATTTGCAATTATTATTACTGCCTATCCACACAAATAATACCATTATCCAAAGGCAAATGACAGGAACTAGAATGTAAATCGAAAAAAACTCTGTGTTGATATGCTTTGTGGAAATTGACACATTCCAAAAACATGCACATTATAAGAACTGAAAACTCTGAATTGCACATTGTGAAGGTGAGTGTGAAGGCATGCGTCCTGTTGATCGGCTGGCGACCAGTCCAGGGTGTAATTCACCTCCCTCATAAATCAAGTGTGATGGGTTCCATCTCCCCCTTGACCCTAATGAGGACAAGCCCTGTGGAAAAATTGATATCTCAAGTGCTGTCCTACAACATGGAGGAGTGTTTTTTTTTTTTTTTTTTTTTTTTTTTTTAACAACTACTACAACCAGCCACGTGGGGGCACTCATGAACTTCTTGGAAAGAAGGAAACAGAAGCAGGTTTATATATTTACCAATATATTTATTTACAATTCATGGCACTAGGATACATATCTGAAGTTAAAACATATTTGTGCTTGAGCTCATACAGAAAATTCAGTGGGACTTTAGCACAATGAGTGTCAAAATTTGGTTTTTAGCACATGCTGAAAAATGAAGACAAAGGAAATGTGTGATGATGACCAGCACAAATGTGTTATTGTTTTAATTTGTCAAAAGTTGACATCAATAATAAAGGCCTATATTTAAGCCTCGCCTCTTATGCACACGCTTAATTTTCCTCAGTATTTTCCTCAATTTGTGTCTGTCAGGCGTCATAGTGTTAATAATAGTTAATACACAATATACATTGCTTTACTTTTTGTTTTGTTTTTTTTGTTATTTGAAATATTACTTACCTTGATGTAAGAGATTTAATCAAGTTTTAAGATTGCGACAGTTTGGCTGTAGAACAGTGGTCCATTTCACAAAGCATGTTATAAAAAAAAAAAAAAACGACGGTCCGACACTAACCCTGAACAGCGAGCTGACATTCACTGATGGAAACTCTGCGTTTTTAGTTCCAGGAGAGCTGATTTGAGGTAGTTATACTACAACCCCTAGCAAAACGTATGGCATCACCAGTCTTGGATGAGGAGTCACTCAGATGTTTTATTCTGTAGATAAAACTCAGATAAAAAGCATGAAACAATCGTAAGGTCATTCCAAAGTGCAACATTTTGGCTTTCAAAAACACGAAACGAAAGAGTCTCGACTATTGGGGCATTTATGCAAAAAGTCGCCGCAGCGGACTTTATGAATGAGAAAATGAATTGTCATGTGTGGCTGAAAGGAGGCGGGGACAGAGGAAAAACTCGAGGTTCATTGTGAAAAATCTGCTACCGACCAGATTAGGTTCATAGACCATGTTACTACGGTAACTGACCGACAGCTTAAATTACCTCATTTTATGAAACAGGCTAGAGTTCCCTCTTACCCTCTGGTTTCAGTTATTTCCCTTCTGAAACGGAAGACGGGGAGTTTCGTACATTTCAGGGTTTCTTGACCCAGGATTCTCATTAAATTGTTAGTACAGACAGCACATGTGATTGATATTTATAAATCTTTCCTGACCACACTGTTCCGCAATGTAGACACAATACAGACACCCATCATGCGTATTTGAGAGTGTTCACTTATAAATGGCATTTACACCTGATAGCAACGGGGCAGATATGAAGTCAGTCCTCCAGCAGTTGAGCCAAACCATGCACAGACCGTCATGGGCAGTGCAAAGCAACAGCTGACTGACAGGACTGGCAACTATCCTCATCTTGTTCCACACACAGAATTCAATTTGGACCTTTATTAAAATTTGATTTCCAAAGCTTTTAATTATGTTTCAGTCATTTCTGTACTGTTTCACTCTGTGATAGAGAGAAAGAAATACAACATAATATTTCAATATAAGGTGGAGTTCGTTGTTTTTTACTTGTTTGATTAGTTTGTTTTGCTCTGTCTTTTTAAAAAATTGTAATTTTTTTGGTCTTACGTTTATGTTTAATAATATGTTATATTATGTCAACACTGAAATGCCTGATCGTTTAGAAAACTACTCACGTCTGTTATAATAAGCGATGTGCGCATTTAGTTTGGGCATGCGTGGGGGGGGGGGGACGAGGCCACCAACTACCCTATCAATTTGAATGATTAGAGTGGTTAACAATCTTTGTGCAACTATACACTTGCAAGTCAACTTCCCTGATGTCAGTAAACCACATGCTATGCTTGTTAATTAAAAAAAACAGCAACTTTCCAGCCGTTGGAACGTTTCTATCAGAGCCGATTCCATTGGATCCAATTCATTTTCAATGACCGTTTGGTAGTTTCGCCTACCCAAAAGCTACCCATAAAGCACCTTGATTTCGCACATCAATGCGCACTAACTGCATGTCTGATGTATCTAAATAACCAAAATCAGTAAAGAATTTGTCCAAGCATAAATATAAAATGTAACCTCTACCTTATGGAACATATTCAGCAGGACAAGGCAGAGCCAATTTTGATTCAGTCGACAGCTGCCTGTTTTGTCAGTCAAAGCTTTGGGTGGATTAGAGGTGAGATGCGAGTGATGACAGTTACTGTGAGCACACCACCACCCACACAGGATCCTTAATAGAACCGAAGTGTGAGGGCCCGCACATGTGCCTGAGAGTCCGTATTTGAATAATGAATAAACAAAGGATTAAAGCTCACCGTATAAATGAGGGAGAAAGTCTAACCTGGCAGTCATCAGTGCTAGCTGTGTTTTGCACCTTGTTATGAGAAACAAATCCATAAAAAGGTGGTCGATATCGGCAAAACTATAAAACCTTTGCCATTCTTGAAATGATAATATAATGAACTTTTACTAGAAGTTCTTTCTAGGCCTCAATTAGATTTCTTTTTTTTTTTTTAGCAATGCTACAATAATAAAACGTCAAAATAAGGATGAGTGAATAACAGGTACACAAAGAAGAATAACCGAATTAGTAAATAACTGAAGAGGATTCTTTATTTACTTTAACATGTTTATGAACACAAAACGTGAAGTAAAAAGTCACACTTTTATTATAGTATTCAAAGTGGTTAGCAAGCACATCCACTTTGCATTTCTGAAGTCGGACTGCAGCATGAATAACACACAAGGGGGCACTCCTACCACATCCACCCAGAACCGACTATTGAGAGTCTCATGGCCAACTGAAAACACGGACGCCAAGTTGTTACCACCCTCGGCCACAGGGCGGAGCGTGCGCTCAAGCATGGAGCGCATGAGCATGCCGATCGTTTTGCATGCATAATAACTTTTTTCTTTCACAAAATTGGTGTACAGTTTCTTTTATATTTTACCTTTGTTTTGTTTTTAAACCATTGATGTATTTGACAAGCTGATAAAAGAAGGGATACACTGCATGTATGATGCAGGCTATTACTACTAGTATATGGTATATTTTTACTGTACTGTACATGGATTTTGATCTTCAACGTTGTAAATGCTGGAAATGTATCAGTGTGTTCATACATAACATATAATATGTTCACGTCAGAGATCTTATTACATGTTATTTGCGTTATCTCCCGTCTTTGGCTCATGATATAACAAGCACGATACTTGATAATAAAGCCAATTTTTCATGGTACCAATGAATGTTCGAACAGGTTCCTCTGTAATTTGTCAAAAATGATTATATGGTCCTAAATTTTAAATGTGATTTCAGTGTAACTGACAACCAAATGTCACATTTTCTTTTTATTTTTTATTAATGGCTTTCAATTGTGCATGTATAATATTTAGAACTTTTATTTACAACACAAAGAAATTGCTAATTTTATTCTAAGTCAATTCACTTTGTACAGGCTTATAATTAAAATCAATTATATTTTTAATTGTCACAAATAACGCTTGATAAAAGGTTGAGGCTTGATAAAAGGTTGAGGCAATCACAGCATAGGAGCTCTGAAACCAAGTTGGCCAAACTTTATCTACGGCTCTGCATCCATCCCTTTAGGAACACACTGTAGTGGACTCATCTCCTCTTACGAGTAATGCAATGTGGAATTAAATGATCTGCGTTGAATTAAATGATCTGCCAGGTCTCAATCCGATTGGGCCACCAATGGAACTATGGACAAATTGAAATCTTTATTTAAACTAAACATTCACCTTTTTTGAAAACCAAGCCTCAGAACTGTGAGGCAGGCATATTCGAATGGCGGACTGCAGGTCTCATGCCATTAAATAACGATTATGTGCACCATGGCGCTGTATTTATTTATTTTCCTCAAACGGGCCACTGTTATGGAAAACCCTAACCCCAGAGGCTATATTCAGTATTATGGTATAGTTCCCATTTGTTTACTGGTTTCTATTATACATTGATTTTTGCTATTTGGGGCGGCGCCAGTCCCAATCACCCGCAAATAGCAAGGGACAACTGTACTCTCCAGGGATTTTTGAAGGGCTTTAAATCGGCCTTTTTTTCTCTTCTTTTGTTAATTAGTGTTGTTCCGATACCGATATTGGTATCGGCAGAGGTGCCGATACTGCATTAAAACAGTGGTATCGGTATCGGTGAGTACTCACAAGTAACATGCCGATACCATTAATTCCAACGCTAATATAGGATTTTGGATGCAGCATCTTGTGTCTTGCTCATGCACAACATTCACTGATATGTGACATGTTCACTGCATGCCGATCTAAGATATCCTATTGGCCCTTGAATGCTCTGAACCAATAGCAGGACAGCTTTTTCATGTTGAGGAAAAAAAAAAAAAAACTTAAGTTCCGGTATGGTATCGGTATCGGCCGATACTGCGAAGCTGGGTATCAGTATCGGTATCGGGGGGCCAAAATACAGTATCGGAACAACACTAGTTATTAACATGCACAGAGATAACTCTGTCATTCAAGTCCAAGATAGCAGCAAAGTGTGTTCTCTGCATTTTATTCCTACTCAAAAAGTAACAGTTACTTATTGAGTAACTTAGTTAAAAGTAAGTTACTTTTTGAGTAACTTAGTTAAAAAGTAACTGTTACTTTTTGAGTAACTTAGTGAAAAATAAGTTACTTTTTGAGTAACTTAGTGAAAAATAAGTTACTTTTTGAGTAACTTAGTTACGTTGACAATAAAGTAATCAGTAAAGTAACTAGATTACTTTTTAGAGGAGTAATCAGTAATCAGATTACTTTTTCTGTTCTACAGTTCCTTCAGCCCCGGAAATTGGTACTAAAAAGTAACTAAGTTAGTTTAGAGTAACTTAGTTACTTTGACAATAAAGTAAAGTAACTGGATTACTTATTTGAGTAAGTTATAGTAAGAATGAGTGGTACAGAACATGGATGAATGGGCTGACTACGCCAATCAACACGTTTTGAGGTCCAGACTTTTGACCTGAGAAGCCTCTTGCAACTAACCTTGCTCTCGCAAGATGAATTCTCGTTCACAAACTCCGGAGAATACATCTTGTATCGAGCCCGTTGATTTCCACCGATCGAACCACTGACCGACATTGTGTTTGAGGCGGGACATGCACAAACCTGGCTGTGATCCCTGTAAATGTGTAACGTAAATGTGTATCCTATATAGTTTAGCAAAAATGTTTCTTATAAAGTGTTACAATAGTCATCATATTTTGTTCATCCAGCTACCTACAAGGAGAAGCAGATGGAGTGTCACACTGTTGAAGCCTGGATTCAGTATAAAGGTTAGTGCTAATATTACACACACACACACACACACACACACACACACACACACACACACACTCCCCCGCCCCCCCCCCCCCCCCCCCCCCCCCCCCCCCCCCCCCCCACACACACACACACCCACACCCACGCACCCACACACCCCACCCCCCCCACACCCACACACACACCACGCACCCACACACGTGCACACTTCATTTTAAAATACATTACTGGTATGACATTTAATTCATGTCTTCTTATGTTCTTTTTTTCCTGATGCTTGTAGGTCAGGTGAGATAAATCCTACACACATCACATTACTTTTGACCTTTCTGTGATTTTCCAACAATATGACAGGTCCTGTTCTGTTTTTATTGTATACAGCGTTGGTGTGTTGTGATTGGGGATCTTGGACAAGGAATTGTCAGGCTGCAGTTTGCTTCAGTGTCTGCAGTGAGACTTGGGTTAGCCATTGTGCACCAACTGACTGGTGAGAACTGCACCAAGTCAAAGAAGATGGACAGCAGCTCATGTTTCTCAAGCGTCCAAACTGCTCACAGACACCCTATCCTGCTGTGAGTCAGACCCTCTCTCAATGACTTAGAAGAATTTCACGGCTGGATTTAACAGCAGCACATATTTGGAGCCTGAAATGCCACAAACCAGTTGGCTGGTTCAACTTGCCCTGCACAGAGGCAGCTAACGGATTGACGGTAGCTTTGGATCTGGATTTGTTTGCTATCAATGCAACAAGGAATCACTGCACAGTCCTTGACCAGATAGGATTGTAGGTTAACTACTTTTACTATGTAAGTGTTTGGTCTTATATCAACGGAATTATAGCTTGGATTCAAATCTTGGACGACTTGGCGCATGCTGAACAGGACTGTGAAGGACCTTATTCAAGACAGCAACAAACAAGCATTTTTGGGGGTCCTAGTGAGAGTTTTAGCTGTAGGTAGCGATGATCCTCAACACGGTGCTGGTGGTCCTGACGGACCTGGCTGCCCACCTTCTGGGAAACACTTTGTTCCGGCGTCACTTTCACCTTGTGCTGTCTGCTACGGTGATGTTTGGACCAGTGCTGAGTCTTTGGGTGTCACAGCACAGCGTCTTTGCCAAGAGAAGCCACTTCCTTTACAGGTAGAGCCGCATCCTGTCTGCCTTAGTGTGAGAATGCTGTGAATTTACAACATGTATTGACACCAACACCTAACAAGCATGTTGAGCTGGAGTACCCGAAGAAATTCATTTACATGTTTATGAGCTTCATGCGAGATTTGAACCCCAAATCTCACAACTGTGAAGCAGACATACTAACCAGTAGTCCACCGCTCTGCCACAGTTACAGACTAACATTATCAAAATAGTATGTATTGGTTACTGATTGGTTACTTATGTTGTTCTTCCAGGATGTTTTTGCGATCTGGTTGGGGATGGACGTGCATTTTCGTTGGCTCCTTTGTTTTCCTTCTTTCCTTCTCCACCCGTCGTTCCCTCTCACTGTCATTCCGCCATCTCTCCCGACTTGGATTGGCTGGTGGACTGTGGTTCGTCTTCTGCAAACTTCTCGACATTCTGGAAAATGCTACAGGAAACTGCTACGAGGCCCTACCGGGCAGCCCGGAGATCAACGACAGTCAGCCTCTCTTGGTGTTGCGAGAAGGCGAGAGCAAGGCAGAATGCCTCAAAGGTGGGATGCTATGGAGAGGATACGAGGTTTCCGAGGATGTCTTCCTCCTGTGTCTCTGCTGTCTACTGCTCGCTGAAGAAACTGCGGTGTTTGGCCCTTACCTCAGCCTAGGTGGATTTTCTGATGCTCCACTTAGGATCCTCTTCCTGTTCTGTGTTCTCCTGCTCAGCCTCTGGCTCTTCCTACTCCTCTGTCTCCTGGCCTACTTCCCCCAGTTCCCCACTCAGCTGCTAGGAGGGGCTCTTGGTTGTTTGAGTTGGAGGGGATTGTATCAAGGGTGGTACTGTCAAGGTCCCTGTTGGTACTGCCCTGGAAGACCTGGACTTGGACTGCTCAAAAACCAAGACTGATGTGGAACACAGAGATCTGAGTAATTGCACACGGGCGCTTGGGTGATAGAGGAACGTGGGTTCCATTCTAGGGTCACCGGAGTTTACACCCTACTCTCAGTTGCTCCTGGTTCGACAAATTATCATTGCATCATTAAACTCTCATGAACCATTGTGAGTGAAAGAGGGCGTGAAAGGACTTTGGTCATCTTGATTAACAAATAAAGCCTGATACTATACTGCTACAACCAATCAAGATTTCAACGCCAATTCTGTGGTTTCTAATCTTATAATTTGACACTATTGTCAGTCAGATGCATAACAGAAACATGTTGGTGTGTTGCTGTCAATTCTGTACTGAAACTTTGGATAAATACTTGGGTAATTGAAAAACTCTTGGTCTACTGAAGCTAGCAACGTGGTGGACGACTAAAATATGTATTAAGCATTAAAACGAACATTTCAGGCTGCTAGTTCACCATTCCGGAGTTAGAAGTGAATTCCTTTGGTAGAGAGAGCAACCATCAGGTGCAATGTCACAAGCCATGCAAAACCTCAGACTTCAGCTCTGAATGATGAACTCTAGAAATTTGAGTGTTTTTCTCTTTTTTGTTTTCGATCACGCCACCCCAGAATTGTATCAGTGAGCAATACAATTCATTAAGCATCAATTTGACAATCTTAACCCTGGAATAAACATGTTATGGACACTTATGTACTTCAACGACACCATACTAAACCTCAATTCGTTTTGTTTGACTTTGGAGCCACCAGTAATAATAATCTACTTATAGGCAGAATTTTTCATCTCTTGTATAGTGGAGGTGAAAGAAATAATGTGTCCATTGTGAGTTAACCTTCTGCAAAGTAGTTATGTGGGAGAAAAAGGTTGTTGAATGTCAAATGTTTGCACATTGAAATAAATCACATTTTGTTCCCTTTGTGCCAATGTGACCTTACTTGCTGCGACTGACAGCATTTTGACTAGCAAATCCAAACATGGTTCACGGCAAAAAGTGTTTTGCATGCTTCAGATCCAACAACTTAAACAACTGATAAATTGTAAATTTTAAACGTGGGTATATCTATATATTGATAGAAGGTAAGAATTGTGGAACCTTTTGTAGGATTAAGGAGGGGAAAAAAAAAAAAAAAAAAACACTCTACTATCAGTATCTTTTCACACATCTCATATTGTGTCAATGGTAGTAATATATTTGGGCCTTAAACTGTACACCCCAAGTAATATTCCACATTGAAATCCATTTTAGCATCAATTCCATTTTAAATGACCAGGCCTGGAGACCCTTTAATTAAAAATGTTTTTATTGATCAAATAGTTTCAGAAAAGATAAATATGTACAAAATACTCAGCCAACCCTGCTTAGTTATTTTAAAATCACATCCATAGACCCTCGCGTCAGTTTGATCCTTGCCTCACTAATGATTACCTCAAAGTTCCTTCACAAAAAAAAAAAAAAGAATTATTCAAGAATAATACAATGTACATACAAACAAAATAAGTACCAACTGTAGTGAACATCCAAGGATCAATGGGTTCAGTTTGCATTTTCTGAGGTGATCATTGAAATCAATCAATACAACTGGAATTGTAATTCGACATTAGGTGTGCACTGCAACAATAAATGTGAACATAAGACAAGGTGACCTCAGTCCCAAGTTACCAACACAGACACACTGTGGCATAAGGGGTCATGTTACTCCTTATAGTGAGACTCTGAATCTTACCAACATGGTAAACAATAAAATCAAAGTATACTTGTCCAACTTGGTGATGACACTTATAGTTGTATGTAGGGTTAGCGTTAAGAGTTTGGACAAGCAAACAAGTACAGAGATCCTGAACACAAAATGAGGAGAAATTGCAGGTGAGGTTTGAGAAGGGAATCGAGGACTAACTGAATTGATCAAGATAGTAACGGTATATCGGAATCAAAGGAATCCAGTGGTTCCCAGTGACAGTCCATCAAGGCATCAAAGACCTCCTCGCTGCGCTGCATAAAATCTGTATTCCACTGTTCCACATCACATTCTTGGAACGGCACTGTAAAATACCAAAAAAAAAAAAAAAACATTTTCTGTGAATACTAAATGTTACCATAAACTAACACAATTCACTGTAATACCAACCACTTATCTCACATTGCCATTTCTTCAGAATTAGCAAAAATTACAAAACATAAGCACAAATGTATTCATAAAAACAGCAATACATTACAAAACTGGAGTGAAGCTCAAAATCCTGATTGTTGGCTTCACATATGCGTCTTCAGGAAATGCAGAAAATTGTGAAATGTAGTCAACCTGTATCATTCTTGGTTTTATAATCCTTTAAAAATATTTGGCAAATGTGGTTGAATAAAATGTTTGCTAAGGTATGGATGTTGCATCTCCAAGTTGCCGTTTAAAATTTTCATCAGCAAGTCCACCTGTACTCGAAACGTATTCATAATCAGAACTTTACCCACTATTCTATTGCCAAACACATTTCTGAATATGTATAACTGTGGTGTGTTTGATTATCTGTATTTTTCTTTACATTCTGATGCGACCGCTCTTTCACTTCCTCTGGTCCATGTTTAGTGGGGCGTACACCAATGTCACCAAACACCAGTGACTACTTGCCACCCTTTGAATATGCCAACTGACTGATCACAAGTTTTTAAAACACCTGTGATGCTAGAGGACACACCTTGGTTGAATATATGGTCAAATTATTTAAAACTTTTTCCTAGTAACATCATTTTTGTCAAGGCCTGTTTCATGAGTTTGTTCTTAAAGAGGAAGTCAACCTTAAACATTTCTTGACAATAATGTTATATGTGACCTCAATAGT
This sequence comes from Festucalex cinctus, assembly GCF_051991245.1. Lineage (NCBI taxonomy): Eukaryota > Metazoa > Chordata > Actinopteri > Syngnathiformes > Syngnathidae > Festucalex > Festucalex cinctus. Next base: position 44,122,337 of record NC_135411.1, read on the forward strand.
CTAAGAATGACATTCTGATTAATATTACACTTGTGGAATATGAGCTATGCAGCAAAATGCAGCCGTTTTTATCCATCTCAGGGGCGGCCATTTTGGCACTTGGTGTCGACTGAAAATGACATCACAGTTGCTCTGGGCTCAGGCAACGACCAATCACAGTTCACCTGTTTTCTGAAGCTGAGCTGTGATTGGTTGTTACCTGAGACCTGAGCAACTGTGATGTCATTTTCACTCGAGAGCAATTGGAAAAATGGCCGCTTTCTGATGTTGATAAAAACTGCTGGATTTTGCTGCTTAACTCATATTCCACTAACACAATATTAACCAGAATAACATGTTTAGGGGGCTGTACAGAAAATATTATTGTTAAGAATAAATTGACTTCCTCTTTATTGTATTATGGATGTCCAGCACTTTGAGTTGCATTTTAAATGTATGAAAGGTGCTATATAAATAAAGTTGATTGATTGATTTAAACAATTCTTTGCAATTCAAAAGCAATGTCTGATTTTCATTGGTTAATTTTCATTAAAAGCTTATTATGTCAGATTCTTATTTCCATGACCACTGTTGGAATTTCTTTCATTAACAGAAAGGTACCAACAATTTTGTCCATGTCTATATTAGGTTGATTCTGCACCAATTAATGCAAGAAAGAAATTCTTTAACTGAAAATTTTGTTCCTATATTCAAAGGCAGAGTCTTCCGTTTTCACTCAGGAAAATGCACTTTATAAATACAGGATGGTTAGCCAAGAATTCCTTCTCAATCGACACCTTTGGGCTTCTGTTAATGTGTGGTGGTGATTTTTTCCTAAACCACCACCCCACAGCCTGTATTTTGCCATTTTGTGTTTGTTTTGTCAACAGCGGGATGTTTCTGTGGACAGACAGACAAAACAAACACAAAATGGGAAAACACAGGCTGTGGGGGGTGGGGGTTTAGGAAAAAACATCACCACCACACATTAACAGAAGCCTAGAGGTGTCGATTGAGAATGAATTCATGGCTTTTCAGCCTGCATTTATAAAGTGCATTTTCCTGAGTCAAAAAGGAAGCTCATTTACTCATAACTCATTTACCCCCAGCCATTTTCACAGAACCATTCGCTCCGGGCTGTTTTACTGGATTTTGACTGTGCAAGGCCCACAGAATATTGTGTTCAATTGCTATAAAAGCATGGAACCTATCAAAAGAAAGATTAAAGTCTCTTCATCATTCAGGAAAAAAAAAAGTATGTTTCTATCTGTTTCCGTTTTGCAGCAATTAGTATTACAAGAGAGCTATGTTTCACATGTTTCAGTTTTCACAAATCTATTTAAAATTCTAAGTAATTTAGCTTTTTTTTCCTAGATGGCCCTGGTTGATCTCCTTTGCTCTGCTGCCACCTGCTGGCCGTTTGTGTAATAACTACCACTTCTGCAACTGTTCTTTGCAGTTGAGAGGCTGCATCAAAGCCTTCTGTATGCTCTAGCATAAAAACAAAAAAAACAAAAAAAAACAAAAAAACAAAAAAGAACGTATACATATGTCTTTGGGACACTTACAACATTAAAGAAAAAACGTATTTACATGTTATTGGGAGCAAATGAGTTAATATGACTGTACTACATGACAACACTGCAGTAATCAAAGTAATTCCAGTGTAAATGTTGAAAAGAATGTTTCTTCAAAAATAAATGAACACCCATGATTCCATCAATCTTTATAAACAATTCTATGGATCAGTAATGTACTAAAAGATTCATGAGGTACATTCACGTCTAATACGTTACCTTTCAAACTCATTAAGGCCTAAAGCACCTGCCAAAACACGCCGCTAAAACCTATGAGTAATTTTAGTCACCCCTAAAAACCTGATGTTTTCCTGGAAATTCAACAATTTGTCTATGCCCACTAAATAATTGATATCTCAGCTCCTGAAGCAGTAGAAACATTTCAGGCGCTTACACCTGTGGTATTCACACAAACCTGTTTATTATTATGAACCTTCAATAGATTTATTTAAAAAATGTAAACAATTGTGTCACATTTGCGTGTATATTTATTTCAGAACTCCCACAAATCTGCGTCATCCATAAATGCTCGAATAAAATTCCAAGACATGCTCCAAGGCCCACATCCCCCCCTCGTGTATATTCTGATGCATTTCATCGGCTCCAAGACCAAGAATTGGTCAAAAGAAAACAAATTGATGGATCCACTCTACCGGCTTTATAAGGTACTGTAGAGGAGTGCGAGAGCGCTCCCGGCTTTAGTGGTAGAAACGCGGTAATGCGCTCCCGGCCTTAATGGGTTGAAGGAATTAGAACTGAAATACGTCACTCTACCCATATCACCAAAAGCTAAAGAAACATTTCACAATTTTAAATACCTATGACTAATGACTTTCTCAGACAAATGTTTACCACTGAGAAAAAAAAAATATGTTTTTTAATGTCATTTTAATACAGAAACCTTAGAGCATTGTTTTTTGTTTTTGTTTTTTTTGATTGCACATACAACTAAATGTTTTTTGGGAAGCATTTCAACATTGGATATGAAAAAATGACAACCAATCACCCAAACTGGAATGCAACAATATTAAATGTGGAACAATATTGTAATACAAAAGAGGAAACGTGTGTCAATGCGAAACATTGTGTTTTGGGGTTCATCTGAACATTCCATTGCACAGTAAAAGGGAGAGACCAAAGTTTGTTACCTTCTGCACTATCCTCACCATCTCCAGTTTCTTCTTGACTCTGCCGAGGACCAATGAACATTCAGAATATGATGTTAAGTTATGAACATTATTAATGGTACAAAAGTCAAAGAGCAATGACGTCATTTGTAAGGTTGCTTCCACCCAATTTCACCAATCTAGCAGTCGGAAAAAAAAGCATCCAATAGTTACATTATTAATTGCTTATTTACGTACACTTTTCGACTACAATTTGAACATTTGTGCTGCTGGGAAATGAAAATTAGAAGGCTATTTTTGAAGATATCCCCAAAAGTGACATTTTTGTTCAAATATTTTTTTTTGTCAATAACTCAAAATTTATTTATCTGAATTTTTTTAAAACACACACACATGCACCCACACACACACACACACACACGTACATTTTTTTTTTTTAATTGATAGACAGATTAATCAGTTATTGGAATTTTATTCTGCCCAAATAGGCATCGGCTTAATTGCAGTCAGGCCCTAACTCGTATGTACAGTTTAGTTGTATTTAACTTTTAGGGGCAAGTCATTTGCATTTAATTGTTAGAAGATTTTTGTATGTACATTTTTTATTTCCTAACTTTTATGTGCAATATATTTAATTTGAATCATAAGTACATGTATTTCCCTATACTTCTGCTTTGCTTTTGATAAACACTGGGGCTGACCATGTTTACTCAAAGAGGCAGATGCGTTTTCTATCATGCCAAAATGGCTGCGTTAATGGATACTTTGGGAAGCGTGACGTCAACGTCATGATCTCTATTGGGTTGCAGGCTGTTTTTTTTTTTTTATTTATGCTGAGGGTCACTCGAAAATGGATGGCAGGCTGCAAATGGCCCCCGGGCCAGTTTGGACACCTTTGGTTTATCGAAATATAGTCTGAGCCAGTGGTTCCTTAACTTTTAACACCAGTACCACCTGAAACAATACTTAAGATCCTTAAGTAAACACAGTTTTAAAAATTGTCATTCTTAAGTTTGAACGCTCTCACTGTAAACAAACACATTAGGGGATTTTCTACCAGCGGAACTTTTGGAGAACTTTTCAGTTTACGGTACCTTGGTAAAATTCAGTTTGCGTGTTTTTCCACCAACAACAATTTTCAGGGTAATTAAATTCCCCAGGGGGCATCCAACTATCTCGGGAGCAGGGTCTTGCTGAGCCAGGTTGGAACTTTGAGGGTGCGTGCTACAATGACCAAGGCTGATTGGTTGGTCAAATTTGGGGTGTGTTGTTTTTACATCGGCTGGGCTCATCAAACTCATACGTCATCAAACTACATCTACCCATCCATTTACTACCGCTTATCCGGGGTTGGGTTGCGGAGGCAGCAGCTTTAGGAGGGAAACCCAGACCTCCCTCTCCCCAGCCACTTCAACCAGCTCATCTGGCGGGATCCCAAGGCGTTCCCAGGCCAGCCAAGAGACATAGTCTCCCCAGCGTGTCGTAGGTCATCCCCGGGGCCTCCCACCAGTGGGACATGCCCGGAACACCTCACCAGGGAGGCGTCCAGGAGGCCCGAACCACCTCAACCGGTTCCTCTCAACGCGGAGGAGCAGCGGCTCGACCCAGAGTCCCTCCTGGATGACCGCGCTTCTCACCCTCTCTCTAAGGGAGAGCCCGGACACCCTGCGGAGCAAACTCAATTCGGCCTCTTGTATCCGGAATCTTCGTTTTTTCGGCTACGACCCACAGCGGTTCACTACCGAGAACTCTAAGAGGCTGTGGAAACACAATTATAAATTCCCTGCTGAACTTTTACAGCCAAGAACTCCCTTTACCCAGAACTCAAATATCCTGGGCTTGTTGGTGGAAAAGCAGCTACAGATGGCTTTTCATTACAGCAGCAGTGTCAGTGAATCTCACATACCTGTACATCTCCTGCCACATCAGAAAACGGGGGCGGAAACTCCGTGGGAGGTGGTGGCATCATATGGCTGGGTGGTGGGTATCCATAGGGGCCATAGTTGTAGTTGTAGCCACTGTTGTAGCCACTATTATAGCCGCTATTATAGCCACTGTTGTAGCCACCATTGTTGTAGCTGCTGTATTGATCATAGCTACCCCACTGAGAGTAGTAACCTTGACCCCCACCATTGGGGTTGCCAAAATAACTAGATGGCGGCTGGCTGTAGTTGGTCTGGTAATTCTGACCTGGGGCCAGCCAGGTGCTTGTCTTCTGGCTAGAGAACAAATGAAGACACGTTAATGAAATGTTCATTATCAGGAGACAAATAGAAATGTTTCAAGGTGTATTATTAAAAGGTTGACACTGGACACATTTTGCCATATATCTCAATATTTTCTTGGGTTTTTGTTCCATCACATTGACCTATTGCGAATGAGAGTCACATGCTGAGCCTCGTGGTTTGCATGTCTGCCTGGCAGTTCTGTTGTTCAGGGTTAGAATCTTGGCTCTAGCCTTCCTGTGCCAAGTTTGCATCTTCTCCATATGCTTTTGTGGGTCTTTATACTCTGGCTACCTCCAACATATAAAAAAGATTCATGTTGGGTTCATTGAATACGAAATTGTCCACGAGTGTGCATGTGACTGTGAATGGATGTTTGTCCACAAATTCATCTGGGGTAGGCTCCAGCTCACCCGTGACCCTAATGGGAAGAAGTGCTCAAGAAAATGAATGGATGGATGATATTCCAAACAAAGCACCAGCCTCAACAAAGGGTGTTAAGCTTGGAACGTAAACTAGTACACAACTGAAGGTACTGCACAAAAAGTGAATGTGCACTCAAAATCAAAGCCGTAAGACGAGCAGCTTAACCAGATGTGTCGTCACTTCTAAAAGATTAATGGCAGTGTGTTTGATGTTTGTTTTTCAGATGTGTGTGAATTAGCTGTCAGTTCTTGTAACATAAAATGTGACTGACTATTCTTGCTGCTGTTTACATTCACATCTACATTTTATAAGAGACATTATTAAACTCCCATGAGGGAAATTGAAACTACTATACAGCACTATATTTTTTTATTGTATGCTTCATACATAGGTGTTCCATTTCTGTTCTGTTATATTTGGCTTTACCTTTTTGTGGTTATAGTAAGGTCACTAGGGTGCCAACAAATTAGGACTTTTGTGACAGGTTAATAGAATGTACCGGTAATTCCAAAAGCAAAAATACTCCCAGCTTTATCTCTTTAAAGCTTTAACTTCTTTCTGCCCCCTTTCATTTCTTTTTTTAAAGAATGAAATGAACATTTTGAATTGAATTTTTGAATTGAAATGTCGGATGATGATGAAAGTATCTTACGTCTTTGCCACGGCGAGACTGAGTCGGAGTGCCTTTGCCCCAACCACTATGCCCTGGCATTCCTCAATTGCCTTCTTCTGCTCATTTTCATCACCAAACTTGACAAAGCCGTAACCTCTGCAAGCAAACAACAGTCAGAACTCCTCTTCATGCCCCACTACATTTCAAACGTTTTATTGAAAAGCAACATATATTGAGAAAAGTATATAGATGGGTAAAATTATGGTAGAACTGAAACTTGTGGTTTTACTTTTAACATGAAGTAGCATCACTTCAATTGTTTGTTGCTCTTGCTTAGCCTATATGGGGAAAACAATAGTTTTAGCATAAGACGACAAGAAAACATTTCTTCAGGCTTCTAGTGAAAATGGATGGAGCAAGTGATCAAGGTCCCTTTGTTGTTATCCAGAAGCTACTAGACAACAGAAACAAACATAAATTTGTAAATTACTATGTACACTTTGCTTGTAATATTGGTCAATGACAGTAAAATAGTATACCAGTGATTCTCAAAGTGCGGTACACGTAATGGACCGCTCCACCGTACGCAAAATAATCAGTGAATATTGTGGCAAACGTAACACTGCAGTTGTGTTGTTTAGAAGATCTGCAATTTTGGATTTTCTGAGAGGCCTTAAAGGTAATCCACTCAGTGTGATTATGATTGGCTGGGGGAGTCAATCAAAGGCATTCCTAAATGTTAATTAGTTGATTTTATAGAATGAAATTACAGTACTGTTGAGATGTGTCTTTAGCTTGATATGTTTGTTTACACACACGCACACACAAACTTTTCTCTGGATTTTGGGTAAATCGGTAAATTTCTTAACTCTTACGTTCTCCTGCTGATGAGTAGAGAACAGAAAAGGGGAGAATCCAACTTTTGTCTGGTGAAAGAAGCGAGCCTATCCGCTGACAACTATGACCCTCCTAGCTTAATGTCACTGTAGGTACACATCTCCAAGGGAGCGTGTCGTTTTGACCTATTCATGTCTTTGGTCATAATGTAATGAGTGACGGTAATAATGATGAGTAGCAGAGCACAATGGTTGATATAAGTGAATAATTGCAAAGCTGAGATATAAAAAAAAAAAAAAAAAAAAAAAAAAAAAAAAAAAAAAGGAAAGCTGAGATCATTCTCTTATTGATAATCCCCAAATCTCATTTCTGAAATAGCGATCACTGTCACTCATTTTGCTATGCTGAGTCACAAATTAGATTTTATTTGGAGCAGGAAAGCTTAAGAGTCCAATCTGCAGTGTGTGGTTACGTGGCCTCGTGCTAAGCAATGAATGCATTAAATCTTTGCATCTCCAATGGCAGTTGATAACAAAACAGACACAGACGTTATGCACACATAAGCAGATTTTCTTTTACAAAAACATGATGAACTCTAACAAGCAAATTTCCACACTGGGGGCAAGACACATTTTTTTCCGATTCACGTGACCAAAATGTGGTGAAATTATGCAATTATCCCCCCTTTTCCTGGAAAATAATCAAATTATGTTTGTTACCACATTTTAATCATGTGCAAAAGATATATATGTTTGATTCAGTCAATTGAAAGGATTTGTTTTCAGTGTGAGAAAGGCAGGGCTTCTTGTGATTTTTTTTTCAGAAAGCAGGCATAAAAGATTTGGATACAGTGGGAATTTTTACTTGTGGCTATGATATGCAGACTGTTTAAAGGTTCAAACATATTTTAAACAAAATATGAAATTATTCATCGTCATGTAGTTTCATATTCTTACAAAAAGTTTGTTAACCATTGAAAGCAATGATACTGTCCTACTACACTTCTGCATTTTAATATTGATCATGTTGGTACTTTGAGTGCTAAATATTTTGGGGGTGGTACTTGGTGTAAAGCATTTGAGAACCACTGGTATATACCATATCCAAGTAGAGATTTCATTCAAATAAGAGTTTCTATTGGGTCCCGCTGTGAGCTGATGTACCTGGAGTAGCCATATTGGTCGGTGACTACTTTGGCTCCCTTGCAGGAGGGAAAGCTCTTAAAGACTTGGTGGAGCTGGTGGTCATCCACCTCTGAAGCCAAGTCACCAACAAACACTGAGAACTCTGGCCTAGTACAAGAAGAAGAGAAAATCAAGTAGGCTATTCTTATTGGTTTTATATTGACACATACAGTACACATAGTGATCACAATGTCAAGGGGAATGCATTATTTAAAGGCACATAGCATTAGACTAATTCTGACTACCTTATTTTCGTACCCATGTTGTATGTTTATTTTATTGCAAGTGCAAATATTTTTATTATCAAGGGAGAGAAAAAAAATCCCAACTTGCAAAAGTAATTGCCCCCTAAAACTAATAACTGGTTTGGCCACCCTAGAAGCAACAAGTGAAATCAAATGTTTTCTACCACAACCAGTGAATCTTTCACGTCACTTTATATTCTGGCCAACTCATCATTGCAGAATTGCTTACATTCAACAACACTGGAATGTTTTTGAGCATGAAGAGCCTTTTCAAGGTTATGTCACAGGATTTTTTTTTCAAATTGAATTGTAGGTTATCTTTAAAAAGATACATGTCCTTTAAATATCCTTAAAAAGCAATATGCCCGGCTGAAATTAAGCCATGTACAAGCTTCCTCCCCACCTCATCCACAGTCTCTTGTATAAGGTACGACGGAAATTGCTAACTCTGTTGGCCTAATTCATAATAAGGACATAGAGGACCTGATCTAAGTATTATAGTCTGTTTTCAATGGTGTTGATGGCAACATGTGATGTGTGTTTGTACATGTGTCATAATCCCAATATGTACTGGATGACCAAAATTTCGGTGGGGTTCATTTGTTTGCTGCATTGATCAAACAGATTCCCTCGGCGGTGTTGATGTGGCGATTAGTTGGTTCAATACTATTATTGTTACTCAATGACAGCAACTTACTGCTGTTGTGTCACTGTGATAGAGCTGAGACATTTTTTGGACTTGAAATTCTTGACCACACATCTGAACTGTTATCTATCTTTTCTGAATAGGAATTCTTGCACAAAATGAATCATGACAGACAAGAAGGACACAAGCGGTCCGATTCCTCAAACTTACCCTGCCTCCTGTCGTTTTCCATACGTGGCAAAGTTTAGCTTAAACTTCCGAGGCTGCAAATGGGAAGAGAGAACACACACTAAGCCAACCACAATCTCTTCAAAGTCCTGTAGTATAGCACTGATATTGCTGGGAATAAAGAAAGACGTTATTATGGTTATTTGTGTTTACATACCTCCTCCACCTAGACCATCCTTTAGCCCATTCCTCAGTTAGTTGCTACCAGAGACTCTATTCTCCAGCTTCAAACAAAGTTCATTCGTGTACAAGCAGCCTGTTAGCAGCAGGTACAGGCCAGTGAACAGTGGAGCCCAGTAGCTTGGCCACCTCACAGTCATTTGGCAGCAGTGATTTCATACACCACTAGACACTAACTTTTCTCAAACACCACTTAATCCACAGTCATATCTACTCACTACAGTGACGGTGAACGCATGTCTAAATGCATCTACATCTGCATCTAAATGCATACACCCTACAAAATGTGTTACATTTTCCCGCAGAAGAGCAAATAACACACTTAACGCTGTACTGGAGTCCTAACTGAATTCAAGTGTTTTGAGGCATTTACTCATTGAGCCGCACAATACACTCAGTATGACGATGGAGTAATTTAGAGGTGTCAGTCGATTCAAATTTTTAATCGTAATTAATCACATGACTTCAATAATTAACTGACAATTAATCGAACATTAATTGCATTTTATATCTCAATTTATATCTAACTTTAAAATGAAATGTACAATCACCCCCCCCCCTCAATTTAAATATGGTTTTATTTTTTTAGTCATTGATACAGTAATTTCATAGCAATTCAATATAAAAAAGTTAAAAAATAAAATATGTACTGTACTGTAAAAAACAAAGCAAAGTGTGACTGATTTTTCTACACTACAACATACATGGCATAATTGCATTTGTATAGACAATAGTGACAGCTCAGTGCATTTTTCTTTTCATATTAGGAGCTGACTAATTATTAACATGAAGTAACTTGTGAAATTATGCCAATTTTTTTAAAACTGCAATATACAACACATCCCCACAAATATATGCATTCGCTGAATGCTTTTATTTTGTTGAGTTCAATAGGATGTGCATTGTAAAATGACGAATCTTTACTGCATAGGAACCAAAAACGATCGATGTGTTCTTTTCATATTAAAAGTTTTGTAACTTTAAACAATAAGTAACTTGCTAACTTCTGCACATTTTAAAATTGTAAAATACAACTTGACACCAGTCCCCACAAATATATGCAGTATAATTTAATTTATTACTGCTAATTTGTGTTATAGTGACTCTTTTCACGACATTGGACGCTTTTATTTTGTTAAGTTCTCGGATGCGCCATGACACCGCTGAGGCAGCGCTACTGTTACAGCGAACACATCGACGCTTTCAGTTGAACCCTTCCTTATGAGATATTTTGTGGAGTTGTTAACTCATTTGCTCCCAATAACGTGTAAATACGTTTTTTTAATGTTTTAAGTGTCCCAAAGACGTATTTATACTTTTTTTTTTGTTCTTTTTTTTTTTTTTTTTTTTTTTTTTTAATGCTAAAGCATACAGAAGGCTTTGATACAGCCTCTCAACTGCAAAGAACGGTTGCAGAAATGGTAGTTATTACATAAACGGCCAGCAGGTGGCAGCGGAGCAAAGGAGATCAACCATGTAGAAAAAAATCTGAATTACTTAGGATTTGTGAAAACTGATGAAACTTAGCTCTCTTCTAATGCTAATTGCTGCAAAACGGAAACAGATAGAAACATCCTTTTTTTTCCTGATGAAAGAAGACACTTTAATCTTTCTTTTGGTAGGTTCCATGCTTTTATAGCAATTGAACACAATATTCTGTAGGCCTTGCAAAATCAGTCAAAATTCAGAAAAACAGCCGGGAGCGAACGGGATTGCTTCTGTGAAAATGGCTGGGAGTGAATGAGTTAATAAAAAAGGCCTCACATCTAAAGATAAATAGGCTTGGGGTCACTCCAACTGACAAGACGGCGTCCTTTCGGCTCTTTACTCTCACAGGGGTTTCAGAGTGCCCATGGACGCCTCTTGGTGCTCGGTGCTAACGGCTAACCGAGTGTGTTCTTTCAAAGCAGGGAACGGGTGGTAGTGAGACACAGTCCAAATAGCTCCTCCGCACTACATTCTGTCCCTTAAACACTGTGTGTTTTAGCTCCAGTGCATTTCTACTGGGTAGTTTTGACGTGGACGTTTCTACTGCGTGGTGACTGGAATTCCCTGAGTAGAGGCTTTCCAAATAAGGAGCGGTCATTAATCGAGCGTTAAAAAATTTAGTGCAGTTAAAAGGCACATTAAACTAACGAGATAATAACGCGATAATATGGACACCCATACTAAGAACACACAGATTACCACTGCAGAAAAAAGAAGGTCAGTAGTATTCACATACACAATGAAGGAATGATGATATTCAGGATATATTAAAGAGTCAGAAGTGAGCAATTCGGCCATACCGGGTTTGAGCCAGGAACCAGTTTTCCATTGAGCCGTTGAACACAGCGGTCGACGCTTGCTTCGTCTGCCAGCTCCACAAAGCAGTATCCTGCAGAACCGCTGCACAACAGGACAAAAATGTTAGGGAAAGGAGGAAAGAAAATGTCACCTGTTGAGGCAAAATAAATAAAACATCATTGTGGAGGTGACTGGGGTGCACATCTCAACTTTTAGGGACAAAGATACAATACCAGAAGCCAATGTGGTCTGTAGTGTATGTGCCAGGGCTCCCTCTCGTGAGATGTGAAAGAATCACTGGCACCTAAGTACAGTTTAATAACCCATCCATCCATCCATCCATTTTCTTGACGGCTTATTCCTCACAAGGGTCGCAGGGGGATGCTGGAGCCTATCAGCTGGCTTTAGGCAGTAGGCGGGGCACACACTGAACTGGTTGCTAGCCAATCGCAGGGCACACAGAGACGAACAACCATCCACACTCACAAGCACACCTAGGGACAATTCGGAGCGCCCAATTAACCTGCCATGCATGTCTTGTGGACACATGAATGTGGGAGGAGACCGGAGTACCCGGAGAAGACCCACACAGGCACGGGGAGAACATGAAAACTCCACCCAGGAAGGCCGGAGCCTGGACTCGAACCTGAGTCCTCAGAACTGGGAGGCGGACGTGCTAACCAGTCACCACCGTGCCGCCCCAGTTTAATAACTTTTAAGTTTAATAATTTTGCATAATGATTTGTTTTTAAACATCACACCGGGTACAATTTTTACTTAACTTTTCAATGCAATACATTTTTATTGAATTTTTTATTTTATTTTATTTTTTTTATTTTACCACTGTAATAAGAGTGTTTCCCAACCAGAGGTACCCGAGCACATTGCAGGGGGTACGTGGAAACAATTAATACTGTATTTTATTTTCAAGATAAGTAAATATTCACAGCCATATCATTGCTTTGTTCCTGATAATTTAAGCTTAAATGCCTGTTTGAAGGAGACTTACTGTTGATGTTGCAAACGATGTGGTCGGTGAAATCTGCTGTATTAATATGTACGAATGAAAAATAAATAAATAAATAAATAAATAAATAAATAAATAAATAAATAAATAAAGGCGTATTCAAATGAGTTCCAATAATGTAATTTAATGTTAAATATAAGAGTTATATATAACAAAGGCAGGTTTGTTATTTATTTTTTATTTGTTAATTTATATTATGTATTTATTTTGAAGACCACATTTATTTTACTTTAATTTGAGTTAAAATGTCAGAGTATTAAATGTTAAAATTAAGGAGACTTATTGACAAGGAGAATTTTGGTGGTCATCATCAAGCCATATGAGTGAGCAGGTCCTCATGGTATGACAAAAGAGTTCGGGGGTACAAAAGACAAAAACAAAAACAAAAAAAATGTAGGGAAGAAGAAACACTGTAGCCTACCCTGTAATCCTGTGGGTGATTATTTTGACTCCAAGCGGTGATTCTCCCATAGCACTAAAGGCCTGTTTGACAAAGTTCTCATCCATGTATGGGTCCAACTAAACCAACAACAACAACAAAAAGTTTACAATTTATCTATCAATTGCAATAATAAATTCTGACATCATACAAACAACTATTGTAGTTGCTATTACATTACAATCCATAGCATCATTCAGAATTTGGTAGATCAAGTAAAGATACTGCCGTTTGCGAGAAGTGGTTATTTTTTCCGTGTCCATTGCGTTCGTTGTAGAGTGATGCAGACAAGTAATCTATCGCCCTCACCACACTTAACAGCCATATACAGAATATGAAAACATATCATACACGCGGGTTTAAGTGGTTACATTACAATTACACTAAACACGATTGTGTAGTGTAAAAAGTACATTTAAATTGAACACATTCGCTTGTGTTACGTTCGAAATTAGCTAAAATATAACTAAGCTAACGCTGTAAAGTGAAAGGACTTCAAGCATACATCACCCATCCAGAGACTCGTTTGTCTGTTAAACATCTTGTTAAGTGAACTGAAGAAAAGTTGTCTTCTAAAATGCCAGCTTTTGTTCGAAAAGTAACTCGATATGTAGTTTATCGATAGGTACGTTTTTTCCCCCGTATAAGGCTGCTATTTGCACTTCCGGTTGGCCGAGTCCATCCTCTTTTTGTATTAATCGACGTAAAAAAAGAACAAAGAAAAAAGATACTGCCACCTGTAGGACTGGAGCAGAACGTTTTGGCTTGGAAAAAAATACTGCACATTTGTGAATACGAATACTTTACCGACTAACAACAAGACGATAACAATGTTTAAATTCTTATATTCACCAGGAGCCAAAAAAAAAAAAAAAAAAAAGACGACCGTCAAAGGTGACAGTTGTTTGGATCTAATAGATGTTTAAGGCTTTCAATTTCAAACTTTAGTCTCAAGAACTGTTTCGTGGGATAAATCTTGGTTGATTTTGCACGTTTTTTGGCCACATGTGGAAGGTAAAGTGCCTTTGCTATTGAAAAATATTTTTATAGTGCCAAAATGTCTTCAGTTACTGATTACAAGTCTTCAGTCGATTCTCGCTTACGACTGTGTGAAGCCGCCCACGTCTCTCCAAAAGACACTCGACGACACTGGTATGCTGTCTAAACAGTTCCATTTTTTTTTTCATGAAATATTGAGTCGTAAGATACCTGTTTTCAAAACCAAGTTCCACCGAGATTTGAACTCGGATCGCTGGATTCAGAGTCCAGAGTGCTATTACACCATGGAACTACAACAGCTGAAACTCCACAAAACAAATCCCACTAAGTACTATCCCTTATGAATCGCAAAGGCAGATAAGCAGGACGCCCCCTGTTCTAAAAATAGTTAAAATATCAGTGATGGAAGTGATTTAACATTATTGTAATTGAAGGTAATTTAAGAAAATGTGTTATTTCAGTACTTCGCTCAGGGATTGTCAAACTCATTTTAATTCAGGGGCACAAATTTCAAGTAAATAGGCTACTTTGTTTTATGTATTTAGTAGTGAGAATAATGACATGATGTACGTTCTGAAAATATCCCCATGAGCTTATTGCAAAGCAATCTGAAATTTCTTAACAAGTTAGCGGTGAATGTTACCTACGTAACAGTAACAGTCAAATTTCAGAATGTCATTTGAAGAGGTCATTGTGTGGCGTTCAGTGGATACAATTTACATTTATTTTATTTTTTTTAGTTTTAGTGAAACAGCCATTTGTGTCCTGTCCTCACGAGCCAGATTGGATCGCCTGATGGTCTGGTTCTGGCCCCTGGGCCGCATGTTTAACATACTGATGTAACTGATGGTTAGCCCTTGGCATTAGCCATTCCCGAAGTAGTGGCTCAGTTTAATTTCTTGCTGCATCAGTGGCATGTTATGATCACTGTTACCACTAGGAGTCGCTGCTGTCAATGAGTGTTGAAATGATTGATGAGAAGGAAAATGACTTGAGGAAGAGTGCATTAACACGGGATGGCGTGTGCATGTGTCGACCTGGTGAAATAAATGTTCACTTGAAGCAACAGCAAACATCCTCAGCATTTATTATCAACATGAACACGACAGCATCCACTATAAAATGAAGCAATTATTGGTAGATCATATTTGTATTACTTCAACTAGGATTCCCAAATTGACACGTCACTGACCCCGGACCGAACTCCGAAGCCAAAATTTGGCCGATTTCATCATTCACCACAAATTTATAGTGGTCTGTCCACAGACACGTGTGTGCTATTATTAAAAACTTACCAATATAACCAATATTAAGTGGTGCAAATGTGCAAAAGCCAGGTTGTCTTCTTTTTGTTTCCTGTGTTTAGATTCCACCCAATACCAGTAACAATGAGTGACATATATTTACATGTTTCAATCAAAATACAAATGTGTTTCAAACCCTGACACAATGGCGAGAGCACAAAATGTAAAATATGTTTGAAATTATTCTCAGAGAAGCAAACACAATTGTTGCAGTTTTATTTTGTTGAAGCTTGTGTCAGCACTTTATCAGAAACAGCACTAAACCAAATACTTTTATTTTGCTAAACTGTTTTAAGTAATTTGTTTTCCTTTTTTTTTTCTTTTTTTTTTTTAAACTTAAAACAAAACAAAAACAAAAAATCACAACATTCTTTTTAACATGAATAAATTGCGGACAAAAAGCACTTTTTGGTAGACACCAACAGAACTCTTGTTGAAAGCACAGATATGCAAATTCATGCCAAAATCCTGTCAATTTGTCATTATCCATAGTCTGGATGTTTGCTCAAGTCGAGACCACCATCCACAATGAACAACTCGAAAGAAGTTAGCGCTCCATCTGGTGTTCCAAGTATGTGGTGTGTCTTGTGCCACCAGCGCAAAGTGATATTTACTCCAGTTTTAAAATTCAAAGCAGTTTTCGACGGAAACTGTGACAGCATTTCAATCCAAAACAGCGACGAGAGGAAGTCATATTCAGTGTTCTTTGGATACCAACAGTGTCGGGTTCAGGCGTGGAACGTTTCAAGTAAAAATGTTACGTGGTGGATTTTTGACAAGTGGCAAATTAAAAACCATTGAAAAAGTGACCTAGCCCTGCACACAGTATGACTTGCCATCAGTGTTTCTGCAATGTGACAAACCCTTGAAGACCAGCATGTCCATCATCAAAGTAGGAGGAGACAGACGGGAAGAGGAATATTCATGATCATGCAAATTCATAGAGGACAAACTCCATCACGAAATCATGGGAAGTACAAGAGAACAATGCAGCACTCTTGGTCTTCCAAGACAGACTCATCCATCAAGCTGCAACTATACACTAATCATGTAGGAGTGTGGCAGCCATGTTGGCTCTGCTGTCCTTTTATTGAATTGTGGTTGAGAGGCTTGTCTGCTCAGAGGTCTGTAATGTTTGTACTTTGTAGTCAACTCCTTTCTAGAGAAGCGCTGGCCATACAAAAGCCTGACCAAATTACCAGTGACTGTCAGGCTCTCACTGCTTTTCAGGGTCCCAGTTTGGCAGCCTCTTCAATATGGCCTGATGGTCAACATGTACAGTGGCCACCAGTCCTCCTGTGTTGAGTGCATTCCCACTGTAATCAATGTCATCTCCCTTCAGAGTTGTCATGCGGCCCCCTACAAAACATGGTCAAATGTTAGTATGTTGTACTGCCACACAATATTGTTAAAATCTTACTTCATATTGACCTGTATTTATGTTTGTATGACAGCAAATAGTCATATTCAAATGTTGCTTTAAAAATGTCTGTACAATGAATAAAGGTTTAATGATGGGAAAAATTTTGACTTATTTGCACAATTTGGAGCTTAGCCCGCATCTCTAAACAGATTACATTTGATTGTAGTGGTAGTCTCACGTACATTTTACACTGAAAGGTAAAAAATGTATAGACCCCTTCTAGCTGACGTCACTGCTTAGCTATCGCTCCTCCTCCCGCAGCACAACCCCCCCCCCATTACAAATGAATGTAGAGAGCTTGATTTTCGGCAAGCGATTTTATTAAAAGGTGGGAAACAACGTCCTGAGTAGGACACTACATTACTGTGACGGAACCAACCGTTTGGAGCCACTAGCTACAAAAAATGGAGTTTGTTGGAGGGAAAAGTGGAAGTGGAAGCTCAAGGTATGTTGTTTTTGGTTGAAACGGTACGTCAATCACTACTTTCATGGTGTAAATTGTCATTCATTAAATTGTTTGTGTCCGGATATACTCTTCTTGCTGTATATCAAAGTCTTCAAGCTATCTTAGCTTGCTAGCTGCTAACAAACAGAACGCACGTTTACAACACATTCCTCAGCAGAGATCAAGCCTGAGTTAGTGTTGTGATAATTGTGTTAAACCGTTAACTTTTTGTTCAAAATTAATTGAATACGGTACTTTTGAATGATTGTTTCACGAAAGATAATATGGCACATTCATCACAGCTGCCTGGAATTTACAATCAGGCGTAAATGTTATGACCCACTGTATATGAAAAAGAAAAAAAAACTACCTGATATCAAATGATCTGAGCATATCCTCGTACTTTTTGTGGGTACAAAGCAGTTGCGTTGTAGTTTCGGATAGCCACCGTTCTCGTCTTTCACTCCTCTCTGTCTTCCACCTGGTTTCGAATCACGGCCGGCGGTCGAAAGGATGATCTCATCTCTCTTGAGCAATTCGAGCATCCGTAGGGCGTGCACAAGTTCACCATTGGTCGCTGATTTATCAACTGATTGATCTATTTTCTAGCTCACACTGATTGTTTTTTAATTCACTCGCATTGACGCCCTGTTCTCCACTGCATGGGTGCACTTAAATGTGACGTCACACTATAAGGGACTATTCATTAACTGGGTATATGTTTTGCTGTACACATGCAGTACAATGGGGAATTTACAAAGGTAATTGATAATTAAGAGATTACCAAGTGCAGACAGTAGTGCTGCACCAGCACAGATGTCCCATTTTTTAATCATGGTGATGTGGACATAAACATCTGCTTGGTCTACGGGCTCTTTATCGCTGGAAGGCATCTGCAAGAGTGACAGGACCTTATACCCTGAGGAGAGAGATAAAAAAAACATGGTTTGATAAGCAAATTCATTTTGATCATATAATATTGCGCACTAACTTCAGAATTTCTTGTTCACTTTTTGAGTCACTTTATGTTTTATTATTACATTTATATGCATTCATATAAATTGCTATTCCTCGGGAAGGCCTCTGATAGGGCTGCTCGATTATGAAGAGAATATTAATCGCAATTATTTTGGTAATAATTGTAATCACGACCAGGACAATCTATTTCTTTGGTACAAAACAGACCTCTGACATTTATTCTAAAGACATATATAAACCAATGTCAAAGAGAACAAAAATGTCCTAGACATGTTTCATTTAAATGGACGGCACTCAGATTCAATTTTAGAGTGTATGCTACAGTATAAGTAAAGTTAACTACCAATAATTATTAACCTTAAGGACTCTCAGAACATGATAAACATTACCTGCCAAAACCACAAGCGTAAAGTACAGTAGAGAGATTTTGTAGTTTTTTTTTTTTTTTTTTATGATATAGCAAAAACTTTTTTTTCCCCATTTTGCTATTAAATGAATGTGATGTGTAGAATTTTGCAATTTTTCTTGGAATACTGAGAGTACTTTCTTACTATTCCTGGTTTATGTTGACTTTGATTTTCTACAAGGCCTACCTGACATATACAAGAAAAACAGAGGGATTCTACTTTGGTTCTACTTTATAAATATTTCATTATTAATGCCACCACGAATATAAAATACTGTCTTACTCACCTGCTCCTCCTGCTTCTATAATTGTGGTGCTGTTTCCAAAAGCATCGTGAATAAAATGCTTCACCTTCCCTGAGTGGGAACGGGACACAATTACTTTAGGGGGGCTAACACTATAGGATGAGCGAGGAGTCATATTGGATCCCTCTTTCACAAGCGCCCAGGCTATGAGAGAGACGAGACAGAAAAAAGGAGAAAATGATTGAGATGGTGGAATCATGATTAGCAAATTGTCCATAAATGTTAATACAAGTACGTCCTGCGATTGACCGGCAACCCAAAATCAGCTAGTTTAGGCTGTAGCACAACCTCAGTCCTGATGAGGACAAACACAATTTGATTCCAAACTTAAAGTAAGCTGAACAACTTGCAATCTATCTGTGAAAAGCATGTGGCTAATTCAACATGACACACCTTTTTACTCAAATAATTATTTGTAGGATTACGTTTCCCTTGGACACAGTATTCTAAAGAAATAGTCCTCTACACCACCTCCCACCAAAGTCAACTGTGATAGTTTAAACAATACACTTACCAGTGAAGCCAGTGAATGGCTGGTGTATGACACCAATGACTGGTTTACTGCCAACAGCCACACATACCATTGTTGTCACATACTTGACTAGGGTCTCTGGGGAGTGCAAAAAAAAAACAAAAAAAAACAGATACAGGGTGGTGAAGAAGCTATTAAAACTGATGCTAGAATATAAGATTAACATATTATCAAATCAAACGAAGGCTCCAAATGTTTATTTGTACAGCAGTTTTGCAAATCAATTACTTCATTTGAGGAGCAAGTTTCTTTTTTTTGGGGGGTGATAATTTTTTTGCAGGTTTATTCTAGAGACGTGAAGCAAGGGTTTTATTAACTCATTCAAACCCCAAAATGTGTCATATTTTTTAACACTGTCCTTCACTGCCAAAACCATATTCATACGTTTTAATGTTGTTGTTTTTTTAATGTAAGAGCAAACAGGTTTTGATGCAGCTTTTGACATGAATAAGTGGCTTGAAGTAATGGCAGTTATTACAAAATACAGCCAGCAGGTGGCAGCAGAGTTTAAGAGATCAACCAGGGCCATGTTGCAACAAGCTCTTTTTTGCAAAATTTGAATAATGATTAAATTTAGCTATATTGTAATGCTAATTGTTGCAAAATGGGAACAGATACAAATATACTTTTTTTTCCTGATGAAAGAATAGAGTCTAATCTTTCTTTGGGTAGGTTTCATGTTTTTACATAGATCAGTCAAAACCCAGTAAAACAGCCGGGAGCGAAGGGTGTTGCTTCAAGTGAAAATGGCTGGGACTTAATGAGTCAAACAAGAATAATTCACATTGTGTACAACAACCAACTGTATTTTCTTGTGTAGAAAAATTGTCAATGGGTCAAGTTCAAACATAAATACAAATTTCATCCATCCATCCATCCATTTTCTGAACCACTTATTTCTCACAAGTGCCGCTTTAAATTTAATTCTAAATGGGTCGTATGGTGTTTACTCTCTGAGCTTTACTACTACTGTAATGTTGTTTTGAGAAAACTGCTCAAGTTCAATCAAGAAGCAATCAGGAGATCTCAGACTATGGCTCAGCTTGACGTTTTATAGCTCGCAAATGCCCAGGGTACAACGACACCAGTTTCACTGCTCTAAAACATGAAGATACCGAACCTGTATATTCTTGCGTGGCATCTAAAGGATCGATCCACACAGTGACGCTCTCAGCAGGGACTTCGTTTTGTCCATCGATCTTCTCTAATATGTCCGCTGGAATGTCCCGACTCCACAATGCAGTCTTGTCCAGCAGGTTGTCATGTTCCTCACTGTTCACCTGGGAGGGGGGAAAAACCCAACAAGACAAACCAAGTTTAGCCATTTCTGTGAAAACGCAGCAAAATTCATATGGCGGCAGTGTTTATAATCCAAGTTCAAGCCACATCAATGAAATTCATTGATAATGCCACTATAGCTGACCAAAAGCTTTAGTTGTACAAGATGGCCATAAAAAAATAAAAAAAAGATACCTTGTACATGTGCACGGTTATATGTATAAGTAACTAAAATGTACGACCACAATGGCACCCACCGTCATAATTCAGTTATCTTTGATCCTGTATTACCATAAAAGTTACAATTGAAGGTCCGCAAACTATATTGACTTTTAAATGATAATCTATAAGGGAAACATGGCCGACAATTTGATCGTGACAAACACAAACATACGCCAAGTCTGACTCTCTCGCTAGATTCATGAATAGTAATTAAGTGTGGTGACGTGTATCGTGAAGTACACCATTAAATGAATAAATAAATTCATAACATAATTAAATAAAATAACTAAAATGCATACACATTATGTTTCCTATATTTTAACCCTGGCTATGCTGTAAACATGCAGAAAGAAAGTCGTGTGGATGCTCACCGTGATCTCTGGGAAGGTGTTCCTAATAAGGTTGTACATTTTTCGATGCGACAGCAAGTCCCCCATGGTCAGAAGCTCATCTGCTCCCTCCTTTGTCTTTCCCTTTGATTTCTCCTTCAGACTGTTTTCATCACGCACCTTCTTTACCTGAGAAATAAAAACACAAAAATGTCCATCACGCTTATCATTGTCATAAACAACACGTTACGGGTCCTGTTTGTTTGTTTTCTGTTGCTGTTGTTTTAACCTCTTTGCCTCCAAGTACTGCAGCCTCCACTGACACAGCCAGGAGTTCTCTCAGATTCACATTCCTCCTCTGGCTGCTGCAAAGAAAAATGAACAATTTAAAAACACTCTCCACTGCATAAAATATTTGTCAAACAAGACTGAGAAAACCCTGTATTATATTATTATAACACAAACAACTGCTAAGGGCTACTTGTGAACGTTGTACTTAATTTGCATAAAATTAGAAACGCACACAAAGTGTTAGGTGCAGCTGGGCGTGGAATTGACATCCTGGAAAAGACACACCCACAAGGCTACATAAACTTAAGAGCAAACAGCCGCAATGTCTGTTTGATCAGTCCCTGCACCTCGAAACAAGTGTATCCTTGTTAATAGCAAAGCTAAGCAGTGTAATCACTCCATCCAGACTTCTTAATCCTAGGATAAAATGAGATCAGCACATGCCATCCAGCCACAGCATCTTGCATGACAATACACTCACCTGAAAGCAGCCAGTCTGCTGGAGAGTACCCCGGCGTAAAGGTGGTATAAGATGCCAAGCGCTAGAAGGCAAAACACGGCCACACCGAAAGGTGACAGGCGGATACCCATCGGAGTCATAATTGTCAATATCGGTGTTCTTCAATAGCGATCGGCGCAAACCCCAACAATCCAATTCAAGGGATGGCGTTCACACGATATGTGACGTGGCTAATGCGCCCGATGCAAAACCTTAAAAATGTCAACAAAGGCTTCGTCACGGACGAAATAAAATTTAATTGGGGAAACAGATACGATGTCGTCCAATACATACCATAACATCAAATGCACTGTCAATGCAGGGCTGTCAAAAAAGGTAAGTGCTCAGTTCGGCCGTTGAGCGCTATAAGCAAGATTTCGCAGACTAATTTCTCCAAACTCGCGATCGTATCCTTCGCTAAAATCGACATTCCTTTTCATTAGATCCTTTTCTAGAGCTGAAACACGAAGAAGCTAGCCACGGTTTCTCCAGTGTCGAACGGAGACCTGAACAATCCTGTCTCTGTTCACGCATCTTCTTTCTCAACGAATATCAGGATCACCTGACGCGCACATCTCTTCCGGGTTGATAATGATGTCATCATTGTGAGACTTGGATAGCAGTATCAGATTTACGGCACGTATTTTAAACGTTTAACTTGTCTTGGAAAAGTAATTCAAAGTCTTTGTAGTAGCTTTAAATTACTTCTCCAATGTTCAATTAAATAATTTCAAGCGCTCCATTCATGGGAAGACCAGAGATCATAACAAAAATAAGACTACCATCCTGCAGCGTTACAATTTGTAATACAAAAGTTATAAAAAAAAATTCCCTGAGCTTTTTGTGTTTTACCATTACGAATAGGAATCAATTTAAAACTGAATTTGCAAAATTCGAGGCTCATCGAGCCTCTCTTAAAAGTCAGACAACCACAAAAAGTATCTTCTGCTCAGGAATGTAAATAAATAACTTTGACACATGACATCTTTTATTGAAGCGAACAATTTATTATATATGTATTTATATTATATTATATTAATTTATATATACGATTTATAGAACAAATCCGTATGACATGATTTTAGAGATTTACGGATATCGTATAGTTTCTGTGTTATCGAATGTTTATCAGCATTCATCATTATCAGTTGTGCAATTTTTAGGGGTTTAAAAAATAAAAATAAAAATAAAAAATCCCACTCCCGCCCCAATTCAATGTGGATTTCGCTCTTCATGGTCCTATCCCTCGCAAATAACAGGGGTCTACTGTATCACTGTTCTTGTCCTTCCATGATTTGTTTTGGTTATTTCAGCATCAAGATTAGACCATGATTTCTTCCAGTTGTCTGTTCATCATCTGTTGTCTTTGTGTTTAGAAAGAGTTTCCTTTTGAGTGTCCATCCATCTTTGTTCTACACATCCACACTTCCCATTTTATTCTCCTCCTGTCTCTGCTGGCCACTTGACTGAAATATGGTAGGACTTCAGCTCCTCCTCTGACACAAAGTCTGGTGCGCCACTCATAAGGTCGTGACCGCGGAAGGACTTCGGGAAGGCTATGACATCACGTATGGTGGAAGCACCCACCATGATGGAAAGCAGCCGGTCCAACCCTACAAGAATGCATTTATTGTATTTTTAGTTGCCTTTTGGTTGTAATACAATGCCATCATTCCTAACCTGTGGAAATACAAGTGGATTTCATCCATCTACATGTACAGTGTACGTAATGTGAAGAGCATTACACAGTTGGGAGGTGCTGATCAAAAACATATATACAATACTTTTTAAGAAAAATTTCCTCAGCATTTCTTATTTTGATAGAAACAATGTTTATACAAATATGATGTAAAAGTGATAAACAAGTAAGCAAATTACACTTAAATATGTACTTCAATACTGTAATACAAATAATAATCTATTATTGAAGGAGCGAGATTAAATGAGTACCTACTTTAATTGCTTTTACAATAATTTATGTTCATTTACTTAGACTTATTACTTTTCATTAACCGGTATCTTATATTTCCAAGTGGGTCAGGAAATGGATGGATGGATCAAATCCTGTTCCTTCTCCAGTTTCATCCAGTAAACAAATAACCCATTTTCAATTGCCATGGCAAAAATAAAAAGAATAACAAATAAATAAATGAAAAAGCAAAAACTCAATCACGCATGGAATCTTACCAAGCGCAATACCACCATGTGGTGGTGCGCCAGAGTCCAGAGCCTCCAGCAAGTGAGAAAGAACAGTGGAATCCTCCTAAGAAGAAAAATATCACAACTGTAACCACGTGGATTTTCTTCATCTTGCACAACTTATCAATTATAAAACACAACAACAACAACCAAAATACGTATTCTCCAGAAGCGTAAAATGAGTTCTACATGAACCCTGAATGTACACTGGCAAGAAGCCCGCCCAACAAATTGTTATAACTGTTATTTCTGCTTCTGCCAATAAAAAAAAAAAAAGAAAAAAAAAAGCAAGTTTTCCATTTCAGCTGGTTGTGTGTGTGTCGTTTCGAAGGTTTTCACCTTGAGGATATTCTTTAAAACGTAAAGTTGCTCTGAAGCCTTGTGAATGCGAATTGAACCTCCTCCAATCTCACAGCCGTTCAACACAAGGTCATAGTGCTGACCACGAACCTGGAATGACAAGACAAGACAAAAAAAAAAAAAAAAAAAAAGTGTTTACACATCATTTTACAACAAAATGATTTCATCCATCAGCCATAAATGAATTCAAATACAACAGCAACGTGCCTTTTCTGGCTCGGTGTAGAGTAGCTGTGTGTCCTCGGGCACTGGGGCAGTGAATGGATGATGGGCTGACTCAAGCCGCTCTGGCTCATCTTCTTTAGGCAAGAAGAGAGGAAAATCCACAACCCAGAGAAAATGAAAGGCTAAAGGGTCACGGACTGTCAAACCATGAGACTCCAGGAGCTCGGCACACTGTAGACGAAGACTACCTAGCATTGGACGCTGACAACAAATTACAACATTACAGTTCATAAAAGATGCTGCAGTTTGTATATCCTGACCTTGCCAGGGCTACTAATGTATGGTTTGGGTGAGGGGCCACGTTTCATACCAAAACTTCATAGGGACCAGCAGCTATCAGTAGCAGGTCTCCTGGTTTGGCGGAAGTCTTTCTCAGTACTGCATCAGTAGCAGAGGCTGACAACAGGTTCTTCAGAGGAGACTTCAGCGTTCCATCTGCTCTAACCAGCACCATACTCACCTCCTTGGGACAGCAGAAAAGTCATTTTATCGTGACATGGACATGATATCGCTATTAATGTCAGGTGATAATAAGGATCATGGCTCACTGTTATTATTCTGACCACAACTGAATATGATTCAAGTGGTAGTGAAGCATTTGTTTCCCCTTCCACTTCATTTGTAAAATACAATTTTTAATTTTAATATTCCATTTGGTAAATAAATTGTTCCTGAATACTTTGATTACACTAATCAACTGCTAAAAACAAAACAGAACATCTTTAGAGTCACTTATTATTTGCGCAATTGAAAGAAAAAGAAAAAAGTGCGACCATCCAGTCATCATCTTACCTGGTTAAACTGAATCTTGGATGATTGTTTCAGTTTGTCTAAATCTTTCCCAGTAAATAGTTTCTGAAAATAATTTGGGGGGGAATGAAAATTGCAAAAACAACAACGAAAGTACGATATCAGATTCTACCAAAAGTAAGAGATTTGCACTTACTGCTCCACTGGGGACGCAGACAGACAAAACAGAGCTTTCTGGTTTGCTAACAGCTGATTTAAAGAAACCAATATCCGTGGACAGGAAAACATCTCTGAGGTCCATCAGCTGAACACAACGGAATGAGAGAGATCTAATGTTAGTTGCGTGAACGTGATTGCACACATTTTTGGAATTTCATTTGACAAAACCGGACTTTATTCTGGTCACTGTGGAAATACTCATTAAAGTCAGGACAGGTTTTATTGATTGACAAGTTGAAAAAAAATTATATATACATACACATACATATATATTAGGGGTGTGAATTGCCTAGTACCTGACGATTCGATTCGTATCACGATTCACAGGTCACGATTCGATACCGATTAATCCCGATACGAATGGTCACGATTCGATACCGATTAATCCCGATACGAATTTATAAGTCGATTGTTGCGATTTTTTTCCATTCAAATTTAGAAAATACTATCAGTAAATTTGTACATGTACACTGTAAGATTTGTATGAATATATTTATCTAAAACTTGAGGCTTATAACCGTGAGCCACTGTACACAAACAGTTTGCAATCTGTTTCACATTTGAACAGCATTAAAATAAAAATATTAAGGCTTAATGTGCCGTTCATATAACATTCTTCCATGCTCAAGGTGTGAATCCTAAAAAAAAAAAAAAAAAAAAAAAAAAAAAAAATCGATTCTGCCGATTATTGAATCGATTCGAGAATCGCGCGATGTAGTATCGCGATATATCGCCGAATCGATTTTTTTTAACACCCCTAATATATATATGTATACACATACATATATATATATATATTTTTTTTTTTATTTTTTTTTTTATTATTTTTTTTTTATGGTATGCAAGGATCTGTCATTGACCATGAGTAGCTGTTCAAAAGTTAATTTCCACTATTATGTAGACAAACAGCAACATTTGACTTCAAGTTTTTACGGAAAATGATCTTACAGAACAAAGGGAAAAAATGTTAATTTCATGCACTATTGTCCACTCAAAAATAAAAATTAACACAAAGCAACTTCCAAAATCCAAGTTTAGAAATTTGCATGTAAACGAAGTACATTTTTTCGATGAACAGTCCAAAGCACACATTAATAATGATTGGCCTTGCAAACAAGAATCTGGATATGTAATTGACCCCAAAATTATTCAGGGAACTTTATCTCAAAATGTAATGAACTTTCTGGTAACTCACCGGTGGTTTGATTACTTTAGAAAAAGTGAACATTTGTTCACACATTTTAAAAGCAGAAAATAAAATCAACAAACATTATAATGACAAGTGTAGTTAACAAAACATTCAAACAATTATTGAATGTCAAATGTCTACAGTTACTTAGTTGAAACAAGTTGAAAAGATTTGGACTTAGGCCACAAAGTTGAGTTGAACATTCTTGTTATGTACTGGTACGTCATCCAGGAGACAAAAATACCGCACCTTCATGCCGAATCTGGTATCTGGTTTGTCCACCCCATATTCCCTCATGGCCTCTTCATATGTCATGGTTTGGAAAGGAAGTGGGAGGGGGCCTTTCTCCGCAGGCCACGAGTATTTCAACAAACCCTCCACCAGGGACATGATGCCTGCCTGGTCCACAAAAGACATTTCGATGTCGACCTATCGAGTCACATTCACAATAAGGCTGAGGAAAAAAAACATCAAGATATTCTTTCCAGCCACGGAAATAATAATTGTGGAGACGGATGGAGATAGCGAGACTTTACCTGAGTGAACTCAGGTTGCCGATCTGGCTTGGAACCTTCATCTCGATAGCACCGAGCAACTTGGAAGTACCTACGACAGTAATGAAGGCCACTTTACTTGAGTTGACTTGCACATGAGCAACTATCAGAACAAAAACAAAATGTAGTTGACAAATGTTTTAAACAATTGCTCCCACCGATAAACATAAAATGAAGATTGCATTATCCCACCTGTCAATACCAGCCACCATTAAAAGCTGCTTGAACTGCTGAGGACTCTGAGGGAGGGAATAAAAACGACCCGGGTCTCTGGATGGAACCACAAACTCTTTGGCTCCCTTATACAAGCAGAAACAGCAGTGTTAGACATAATCTTAGTTTGGAAGATCACAAATCTAGCAAAATTGCGGATTACCGTTGCATTTGGGCATTGTGTAAGTAAATCAGCATCTGTTAATGCTGGCAGATCAATGTACATAAAAGACTAACTCTTCACCTAAATAGATTGGGTCGGATACGCTGGTTGGCTGTTAGGCTTGCATTATGTGAGTTTATGCTCTACTTCTTTTAAGACAGGTCGATAACAGAAGCACGGTCATCCAATCCACCTGGTTTGTCAGGTTCTGGCCTATATGACTACGGTTGTCATTTCTGTAAAGTTGTTGAAATAATGTGCAGTCAACATACTTGTTGGCTCCATATTAAAAATCCAAATAAGTTGGAGCTGGCGCAACAAATACAGTTCGTACAGAGTGAAGCCTGTGATTATTTTTATATTTTTTTGTATTTTAAATTCTTCAATGTTGCAGTACTGAGCTGTCGTGGTTTACACATCTGCAGATGTGAGGCAGAAGATATATACTTATGTCAAACCCATTTTTTTCCCGCTCTACAGAAAAATAATGGTTTGGTACAGGAATGTACGGTAGCTCATGTCTATTTCAATGAAAAATACTTACCCCAGGTGTTCTTTTAAACAATGTTGGTGTCTCTACATCAACAAAACCTACAAAGTGGAAGAGAAAAACACAGAATGTAAACTCAGAAGCGGTTCAGAGAATGGATGGACCGATGGGACATGAGAATGCAGGCAAAGTTACTGATGATGTAGGGGTACAATCGTCTGACTTTGATGCAGAAATCATGGCCACAGTTCCCACTCAGTGATCGTGTGAATGTTTATGTGCCCTGTTATTTATACCCAATTCAGGGTTTAGTCCCCCTCTCACCCTAAGTCAGCTGGGATGGGCTCCAGCTTCCTGCCACTCTCAACAGGATAAAGAGTAGGAAAAATGGATGGATGCAAAGAAAATAGCAGTACAACTACGCACCGTGTATATTACAGAGATATTCTCTCATCTTCATCACTAGCTGGGACCTCAGTCGGAGGTTCTTCTGTAAGTAAGAAGACCTCAGGTCCAGGTAGCGAAACTGCATCCGTAAAAGTTCGGATTTCTGGCCAACAGAAAACATTGTAATAATTTACAGGAACATCAGTAACGGCGTGAGGAGCATCATGTAGCCACTTACTTTAACAACGTCTTTAATTTCAAATGGCAACTGCCGGCACACATTGAAAACGTCCACCTGCTCAGCAAGGACTTCAATGTCTCCTGTTGGTATCACCTATCATAAACAAAAAAACATTACTAGAGCCTCTCTTAAAACAATGACAATTTTACGAACACACAGTAGTTATATAAACTGATGAATTATTATTTTAGGTTTTCTGGAGGAGGAAGCAAAATCAAAAGCAGGATTGTGTTAATTTCCCTATGAGAATGATTCAAATAAAATACGGATCATTAAATAATACAGTACATTTAACACACCTTGTTTTCCTGCCCGGCTGGTCGTTGTCTAACTGTCCCAGAAACCTTGATGACAGACTCAACTGTGAGATTACACAGTGCTTCTTTAAGATGGAGTGCGGTCTGCAAACAAGAGAAAACTTTATTGAAACCTAATTTTAATCATTCTTAGTCTAGATTGGCTTTTTAAGTGAGACAGTAGGAAATTAGGAATCCAACACCCATTGCAACACAACGAAGACAATATCAAATATGATCATGCGGAATGCTTACCTCCTGCTGAGGTACAAGTACTTGGATCAGGCCACTGAAGTCTCGTAGAATAACAAACAAGTCGTGTCTGTTTAGGACACAAAAACAAATTGTCGCAATATGACGTAAAAAAAACATCTATGCCCATGCATCTTTTTTCGTGCTAGTTAATGCAAATTAATGAAATGGACTACTGTATTTGCATTTGTTTCAGTGTTAAAAACAATACAAACACACACATACACACACACACACACCTCAGGTATTGAACCCATCCACACAATGTGACCTTCTCTCCAATATGCTCAGATCTCAGTTGTCCACAGGTATGACTCCTAAAAGACAAAGAGCTGCTTCCAGTGCTTCCTGAGGACAAAAAAAAAAAAAGTACAGTTAACACTCATTTTATTACATTTTGGCAAAGCACAAAATACCGCATGTTGTTTTATTAAATAAAAAAAAAATAAAAATAAAAATAAAAAAAGCTATCATGCCCCTTTGCAGTTCTCTTTGACACATTATTTATAAATTAATAAATGAATAAATCATACAAATGTGACAGACATTTTTCTGTTGACACAATACAGTTAAATCTGATTGGTTGTATCAGACCGAACTAACAAGAAAAAGCTTCACACGTAATTCTGCATGCCGATGTACCTGTGATAGGAGAGTTGGATAAATAGGAAGTGTCAGGGCAGCTCAGGTTTCTGACTTGTGGTCTCCGAATGAGACGTTCTTGACTTGAAGTCGAAATTAAGTGCCGGTAAGAAACTCCATGTGGTCCAAGTGAACAGAGTGTTCTCTGCATTATGTATCTGCATGCTGTTGCCATTATGCATATATTTAATTGTACTACATGAAGATAATTTTCTGCGTGTGAGATGTGGCTCGGTGCTGGAACAGCCTGGGTCAAGTCCTGAAAAAATGTTGGACAAACCTCTTCGCTACCACATCTTGGTATTATCAAATTCTGATTAAATCAAACCAGTCGTCCCGTCTTTCCATTATAATGTACATGATAAAGGAGAAAAGACGACGGTGGATCGAATAAAGACCGGTCGTTCCAATTACTTCCTACCTCGTGCTAGACCGGTCGTTGTTTGAGCGTTCTTTATAAAGATAGTTAAAATTCAAAAGCCTTTAATTAAAAAATAACAATAAAAATACGTAGCCAGGTTCTTGAGCGCTCCAGTCAAATACAGTACTATCCATTGAAAACGCCATAATGTAGAGTTGTGGCCCCCCATCCTAAAAAATATGGTTTCGTCCTGTCTTCTTCCCTTGGCGTGTGTCCGCAAATACAACCGAGAGCGCCTCCAAATGGTTTGCCATTCGAGCGTACATTTAAAGAGATTATAGAGTGATGTACACTAGGAGAATGTTTTTGTTTTTTCCGTACCATGTCAATTTCGGTTCGTGGCATAAGAGAAAAAATGTTCTGTCTACAGACAGTTGGTTGCTTATCGTTTCAAATATGCCACAATGCAGTTTTTGTCCATAGGATGGCGCTGATATGTACATAAAATGTTTGGGAGTCTCATTTATAGCAAGAGGAAGAAAAAACTGTCCACTCAAAAAGTAAATAGGACAGTACATGTATTAAAACTTAAAGTGGTAGTAGTTGAGCAGCACAATACAGTACTGTACAGTATGTCGGGCTTCAAGCTTATGAGGGCAATCCGAGTGAGTGAGTTCGGAGCTCCATCCGTCCTTAAACTGTGCGCCGATGTGAAAGTTCCACAGCCTGGAAGCGGACAAGTGAGTCTGTGCAGAACTCAAAGCACACAGTTTGGTGCTGGCTGCAGACTGTGGCCCTTGAAAATTTACTTGAACAAGGAGGTTCACATAGCCTACGTTTAAACCATCTCAAGTAAGGTGCACTCTTAAAGCACAAAAATGTGCTGTAGCCTACTAGGTATATTTTGCAAGCAAAATACAATTGACCTCAGTCTGGGTCCGTTTAACAGACCTTGGTGCTAAATGTAACATTGTGAACTAAGGACCATACAGTCTCTTAAAATATAAACTTTTTGTACAATATAATGATAAACTTTACAACACTGTGATACACATTCATAAATGTGCACGATTGAGACGAAAATTAAGACACATTTTGTGATTTTTCATTTTTCATGTTTTTTTTTCCTTTTTTTTCTTTTGTACAGTTATAAACAGGAGTCTTTTCAAATGCCATGCTTATTTATGTTAAAAAAAAAAATAAAATAAAAAAAAGAGAAATAAAATAACAATCACTGTCTGCAGAATAATTTGCTGATCCCCACAGGGAAAATTGTGTTGCAGCAGTACAGAGGTAGCACACAAAAATTGTTAAAAAATAAATAAAATAAAATAAGAATATGTAATAAAAACCTGTTCCGTACATGGGTCCAAGTCATAAATACAGTTTGTTTATTTATTTAATTATTTATTTATTTATTAACATTTATTTATTTATTTATTTATTTATTTATTTATTTTTAATTTACATTCATAGCATGAGCTTAACAATTCATACAGGCGTATTAAAAGTTTTTTTTCAGCACCTGAATGTGCATTCTGGCCAGAAATTGCTTTCTTGTTTCTTTACACGCTTCTGAGCATGGATGTGCTTTGGTGTAGGTGTTAATCCGAGTCCATGCATGCGGAGTGAACCCTGTGGAAACATACATCCGAGCTGGGACTTACGGCCGGAAGCCTTCACTTCCGTACACACCTGGTACCGACGTAGCTGGCGTGGTGGAAAGCGTCGGTGAAGGCGTCACAGCAGTGAAGGTTGGTGAACACATCAGTATTACAGTCGATATTGACCGCATACTGTACATTGTGGGCCACATGAAAAATGTAAAAGTTGGTTGAAGTTGTGTCACTTATCTCTTTACATGTTAGCACAGGATACTAACAGAGACAAATATGGCAGCACCCTGTGCTTAACATTAGCACATTTGTTGTTCACCAGCTATAGTTACTCGCCACTCACTAGCCACAATTTTTTTGTTTTTTGTTTGGTTATACAGTAGAGCTTATTGTGCAACCAAATTCCCAAATTTCCAGGAAGGGGATCTTGTTTTTACCACATCCACCCAATCTGGAGGTTATGCCGAATTTGCTGTAGCCACAGATGAGAGCGTCCACAAGCTACCCAATACTTTAGACTTCAGCCAGGGAGCGGCCATCGGCATCCCATACTTCACTGCCTGCAGAGCTCTGGTTCACAAGTAAGACACAGCAACAACATTGACGCTGGATGCTGCAGGCTTGAATCTCTTTATAGAACTTCATATTTACTGTCAAGTCAAATTTATGTATACAAATCCCTGTGATTGGCTGGCATCCAGTGTGTATCCCGCCTCTCACCCAAAGTCAACTGGGGTAGACCACAGCTCACCTTCGACCCAAATAAGGACAAGTACTATAGAAAATGGATGGATTTTTACTTTAATCCGGTTGTCAAATTAAGTGAGTTGTATTTTTTGTGTTAAAGGGCCCATGTAAAGGCTGGAGAGACTGTCCTCATCCATGGAGCCAGTGGAGGGGTGCGAGTACAATTTTAACATGCATGTTTAAAAAAAAAAAAAGAAAAAAAAAATCCAAATTTGTGTTCATAGGTTGGTGTGGCAGCATGTCAGCTGTCCCGTATGCTGGGCCTCCGGGTGATGGGGACTGCCGGGACCAAAGAAGGAATGGAGCTTGGGGCCAAAAATGGAGCACACCTGATGTTCAATCACAGAGAGGAGGATTATATTGGCAAAATAATGGTACAGTCACGTGCGCGTCCATTTCCTGTCGTCCCGCTCACTTGCTCTGCATGCTGAGATGTTTCTAATATTCTAATATTGTCTCTATGTAAATGAGATAACCAATATTAGAACATAGAAATACAGTTCTACACAATTGTACTACACTTTATTGTTCAAAAGTAGCACAATGTATAAACATATACTCTATTGGATCTCATTAGCTAGTGTGCTATATTTTTTTTGTTTTTTTTTGCAGGATGCCACAGAAGGCCAAGGAGTAGATGTGATTGTGGAGATGATTTCTAATGTCAACCTCGACAAAGATCTGAAAATGATGGCATTTGGAGGACGTGTTGTGGTCAGTATCATCGGTCATCGCAGCAGTATCCGTAACTCACAGAAGAGTTCTTGTCCTTGAGTTGTTCCTCTCTATTACTTGATGTGCATTTGTCTTCCCATTCAGCTACATGTGCAAACGTGTTCTCCTCTTTAGATTGTAGGCTCCAGAGGCTCCATAGAAATTAACCCCAGAGACACAATGGCCAAGGAGAGCAGCATCATAGGTGTTTCCCTCTTCTCTGCCACACTGGTAAACTATTAATCACATGTAACCAAACGTGATTAGGGTTGGGGGCTTAGTTACTAGTTATTTTTAGTACATGCTGTGCACTGCAAAAAATAAATAAATAAAAAAGACTGGTTCATAGTTTAGACATCCTGCTTTACAGGAAGGGTTTAAAAAATGTGATAATGTAAAATACTAAAAAAAAAAAAAAAAAAAGGCAAATACAGTGGTACCTCTACTTACGAACGTCCCTTCATACCAAAATTTCAAGTTACGAAACTCCTCAACAGGAAAATATTGCCTCTAGTTTCGAAAGAAGTTTCAGGATACGAAAGGTAAAAATACAGTATGGGCCGCTACTCGCAGCTCCCAAAGTTTACTGAACGCAACATACTTACAGCTGCTCTGCCATTGGCTATTACTGGCATCTTCCTGGCATCACATTGGCTAAGAGGGACCTATACGGTATTTGACCATAGATACAGAATAGAATATGTCTACCTGGCATCCCATTGGCTAAGAGTATTTGACCATAGATATAAACTAGAATGTGTCTATGTCGCGTCCTCGTCATGCGCCCCTCGGGCCATGAGGTGTTTAGATAGTTTTACGTAAATATTAACTAACACCCGACGAATTTGTGCAAAAATTAAAACAATTGGTGATTGATGAAGGATACGTTGCACAATAAGTTTTTAATTGCGACGAGACAGGCCTTTTTTGGAAAAAGATGCCTCGCCGTACCTGAAGTTTCCATCAAGTTTTGGAATTTATTGAAAAGAATCACCCAGAAAATGATGTGAGTGAGTGAGTGAGTGACTGATTAAAAAAATAATAAGAAGAAAATTGTTAAAAAAAAAAAACATCCTTGGATCAGTTCTTTAAAAAACACCAGGCAAAAACACTGCTGAGAGAGAACATGAACCAAAAAGAGGGCAAAAAGCGAAGAGGACAGCAGTTAAAAAGGTAAATGACCATCATTTTTATTCTTTACTCTATTCTTTGTTTTTTACATTATGCACAGCTCTCATTTATTGTGCAATAATCTAATTGGAACATGTATTTGTTACATATTTTGATGCATTTTTATGCGTTATAAAACGTCTGAATTTTGGGAGGCTTGGAACGGATTAGGGCATTTACATGGAAAATGCGTCTGTACTTACAATATTTTCTACTTAAGATCTTTCTTCCAGAACCAATTAATTTTGTAAGTACAGGTACCGCTGTAACTGCCTAAGGCATATATTTTTTAATATTTATTATAAAACGTATTGTCAAATGTGTTTTTGTCTTCTAATTCTTTTAGCAATCTACTCAATTACATTGACAAAAAATAGTTTACTGTTTCGTTCTAAAAAGAACTTCCATCAACAAAACCGCAATCAAATGTTACGTTTCTATTAGGATCATCAATTTATAGAAGTTGAATATAATTTCTTAAACAGTTCTCTACATTTAACATTTTCTTGGACACTTGTCAGGCAGGGCTGGACTGGCCATCTGGCATACAGGGCAGATGCCTGGTGGGCCGGCATCCTTTGGGGCTGATGCAGTGCTATTCAATTATTATTTGACTCCATTTTACCAGACCACAATTTACAAGGAGCAGCCCATTCATCAGTGGTAGAAGCTATGTGGTAGCCAAGGGCAGTTCGGAATCAGGCTGGGCCGACGGGCCCAAGTCAAAATGCCAGGGCCGATTATTTGTGCCAGTCCAGTCCTGTTGTCAGGCCTCATGTTTTGAGATCTCATCAATCGCTCACTTGGCTATATCATTTGCAACTCTGCTCATATATAATTACGTATAAGTACAAGAATACAAAATCCATCTTCTTTTACTCATTTTTTCACATGGGTTCAAGGTTAATGACTACTGAGACATCATTGTAGCGTAAATTAGGATCATCCAATGTGGAGCTGTCATAACTGAACAGTCCAGTAAGTAGAATTTTGTCCTCACTCAGGCGGAGAGGAAGGAGTGTGCAGCCTTGCTCTTTGCTGGGATGGAAGCTGGTTGTCTGCGTCCAGTTGTCGGCGACAAGTATAAACTGGACAAGGCTGCTCAGGCCCACCATGACATCATCGAATCTCGAGGGGCCACTGGGAAGATTGTGCTGACCATGTGATCATGTAATCAAATGATACCAAGCGGGTTGTAATGGCCAAACAAATCAGGAGGTGTTGTGTTGCATATTAATCCAATTGAACTTTTCATAGTTGATATGTCATGTTCATATGTTAAAATTCTCCCATGTTTTTGCACAAAATGAAATTCACGTTTTAAGTCCCACTTCCAAGGGAAATAATTGGTCTTATCTGGAAGTAATGCTGATGATTATTATTTTTAATTAATCAGTGCCTGATGATAAATTGCACTAAACGACACTCATTGTTATTCTGTAATAGGAATGTCTGTTATCAATGGTTTTATAGTCAAACCTGATGAAAAAAGTGTCAAACTGCCATTTTAAATGTTTTCACAGTAACATCATTTTACTTTTCTACAAGTAAGTACAATTAAACAACAAACATTAAATAACCTTTTGTGGTCATTGCATTCATCTTTTCAGTACCTTTTAGTTGTTTTTTGTAACTGTCGGAGCAACATCCTCTCCTCTCGGATGACATCTGGTACTACTGAGCGTGCGCCACAGTAGCTTAGGTAACCTAAGATACACATACACAATGACAGCACATATTAGAGTAGGTGGCGCTCACTCTTCCTTACTGATCTTTAGCCATATGCCTCCTAGTTATTGCTTATTGTGTGTTTGTAGAACATAATCAGCAGTGATAGCGCTATCGTGTCATCATCAGGTGAGTTTCCTTCCTTGCTCACCAAACCATTATTGTTTTAGGAAATGCTTTTGTGTTTAGAGAATATAACAGATCGATTTAACATATGTACCTTTCATCATATTAGAGTCTCTTTCCAATAATAACTGAGTATTGATCTGCTGCCTTAAATTAAAACAAGTCGATTTACAAGATAGAGGGCCCATCAAGAAAGAGGCCATAGTGGTCTGTGTCTGTCATGGCAGGAACCTGTTGGTGGACACCAGCACTGAGGGATGCCGTCAAACTGAAGGAGGAGTCTGATTGGCCCTTTTTGGCCTGTGGGACTCCGGAGGCCGTTGATGGGTACTGGGTGACCACAGCTTTGCTGTAGGCACACATCAATTGACTTACATTCATTGTTATTAATTAAATGGCTCATTATTTTTATGAACGTCAACTCTGGTAAGAGTTGACCTCAGTCAGAAGAGTTGATCATCAGATTTCTCTGTAGCTACATATTGACATTTTGTGCAGTAATGGCCGGAGCAATTCTCTTATGCAGTAGAGCCTATTAAAGTGTATTTTACAGAGGGCTGTCACTCTGCTTTCCCAGCAACAGTGTAAGTAGAAAACTAGAAAAATCTGAATGTTAATGGTTGCATTTGGTGCTTGCTTCTCTGACCTATTGTGGAGGGCAGGGGAAGAGTTAGGAATCATGCTGATAGTATTCATTGCAATCGTAATTCATTTTGTCTCACTTATTCCTCTTCAGCTTCCCTGAGAGCTTGACTGAACAGTGTTGAAGAACAACGAATGTTGACAATAATGACACTGTATAAGCCTGCAGCCTGGATGGTGAGATGTTACCTTGTCACCTCCTAGTATACACTGTAACGCAACATGGCAAGTAAGTGTCCTGCACAACCCCGTGTCATCGAAACTTGCAAACTTGGTGATGTTGTTGCAGTCTATCGGGTTATTATTCAATTTTCAGAAGGCAATCTCCCAAACAATTGAAATGAAATGTTTCCAGGTATCTTGCTGATGTTGCTGTTACTCATCATTGTCCAGCGACACTTCCGTGTATCATCATGCCCTGCTTCGTGTGTTGTTTGTTCTGACAATGCTGTCATCTGTCACAGACTGGCTTATATTATAGGTAACGTACTGTACATGCAGCTGCGGCTTACCTTCTGTCCAGGTGTTCATTGCGCTTAGAGAGAAAAAACAACAATGCATCATCCAGCTGTTTATGGTACTGTATAACGATATACAGTAAAGTGAAGATATTTCTGACAGTAGATAAGGAAATTATTGAAAAATTAAACCTGATCCACTTTAAAAAAAAAAAAAGACAATATATTATTTATGTGGCAAAATGTCCCAGTCCCATTCAAATGTAACAAAAATAAATAAACGTTGCACATATATTGGTACATACATATGGAGATCTGAAATGACAAGTGTATATTTGTTCATGTGACCAGATGCTCCTAACACGACAGAGGCTCTACTACTTACACAGGGTTCCATCACCACTGTGCAGTCTGCCTCATTGTCTGTCCTTGGCAACATCACTGTCATAGGTAATTTACTGCTCATTATTTCACTTGTGTTCAGCATTCCAAAATTGAGAAATGAAATGAAAATATACGGAATTGACCCGATTTGAACACCATAAACTAGATATTTTCAGCATGGTAGGCCTAAACACAAACTGAGAAGCCCAGAGCAGATAGATTCAATGCTCTGAGAAAGCTAGAAATGAGCTGGATGAATGAGAATAAGCACAAGCATGTTACTAATTATACTTTTGCTGAAAGGCACATAATAATAATACTTTGACTATACGGGTATACAGTACAGGAACTTTGACCTCCAGGATCCCTCACCTTACACTGATCAACGTACAGCAGAATTCAGGATGTTTTTGTTTTGTTTGTTTTTTTGCTTTTGGTAAAGTTTAAAATCCAGCGGTGTGGCGTCAAACCAGCTAGTTAGCACTAAGTTAACCTCGGAGGGTTCACTTCTCCGGTCCAACGTCCAAGTTTGTAAACTGCTTTCATGCTAGGATGGCGTCAGCGGCCAACAGCGAAATAACAACAAGGGCATTAATACACTGCCTAGACAGGCTTATTGATTGCTTAACAGTTTAATATAATGCTCATGAGCTGGCCAAACATTCACTAGTACACATAGGGTGGCCATTTCCATAAGTTCAAAAAGGAGGACATATTTAAAAAATAAATAAATAAATCAAACTTGCGGTCTATTTTCATCAGCAATAAAGTTTAGCATGGTTAAAAGATCATTGCCGTGTGTCAAGTTTTGAATAGTTATGCAAATGATCAGTTAATCTTACTAAGGAAAAGTAAGACAAACATTTCCAAACAAGTATTGAACATATGTGGGCACACATGCACCTGCCCATACACGCACATAATGTGGTCTGTCGTCCAACAGGTTTGAGCCATAATCATATTTCCGTGATGGATGAATTATCCTTTAGAAATCTGCCCTTCCTGCACACATTACTGTTGGACCACAACCACCTCACCAGTCAGGCCTTGCAAGATGAGGCTCTGTCCAATCTTTCCCATCTACAGGTGCTGGCATTGGGCCACAACCTTATTAGCCAGGTGAGTCCTCACCAAAATCGTTACTATTGTGTTTGGACTGAATCAGTTGAGCCTGAAAATTGATTTGCAGATCCAAGCTGACTGGCTCAAAGGTACCACAGCACTTCGAACTCTAAACCTGGAGGGAAACAGGATGACCAGTTTAGACCCTGGCTCTCTCCCTCTCAAAGATCTCGGATATCTGGAGAATCTGGATTTGTCTGATAACTTAATAACGAGCCTAGACACAAACAGGTTGGTAATATTATCTAGAGGCTCCAAATAAATTGCACTGACAAACAGTAATTTCCAAGTGCAATATGTTGTTGTGCTTTAGCTTCCATGGTCTGGTGCACCTTCGCAACTTGGACATGTCCAGAAACCGTCTGAGTTCCGCTCCTTCTCAGTCTTTTTCCTACCTCAGCTGGTTGACCAACCTCAACCTTGAACTCAACTCATGGAATTGTTCTTGTCAGTTGCTGGATTTAGCAGCCTTCCTTTCAGCCTTCATACAACAACCCGACAAGGCATGAATCTGCAATTTGGCCCACACAGCTGGCTCAGCTTTTAACACAAACCTCTCCTGTTGCCCGCAGATGCTGTATAATGGACGGAGGATGGTGTGTGTGAGCACAGACAATCCAGCTGTTACTACAGTGCTGGAGCTGACTGAAGCCAACTGCGTTCCGTCAAATCACAACATCACAGTGCAGATAGAGACAAAAGATAGTGTGACACCTCAAGTATATGCTCGGGATTTGGCCATTACAGCGGTTCTCTGTTTTGTTGGTGAGCATCTACTATGTCACGTCACGATAGGGAATGTAGAAGAGCTTTAATGAAGCTTTTCAATTTATAATACAACGGAGTTATGTTTCTATGATGACAGCATAACCTACAGTATTAAAAGTATCATTAAACTCTGCTAATGCACTATCAAAGTCCAAATATTTGCACCAAAAACATTTCTGTGAGCTTGTCATCTCGTGCCACAGATTAACAGATTCTTACATGGGAAAGTCATGGGAATAATTATTAGACCACTTTGTAATATTCAATTTTCTGTTCATTTTAATTCCCAATACCACTAAAAGTGTGTCGTGTGACTAACAGACAGAACAGAATAGAAAACATGAAATGCCTAAAAGCACTATTTTTAACACTACAATGCCAAATATATTTATGTAAGAACTCCAGAAGCAATGTTGGTTGCTATCAAGAAAAGCACAAAAAGTGGCTAGGTTAGCAGGACTTAAATTAAACTCTTGTGAGCAATTTTTGCTGTCATCATATTTGTCCAAACAAATGTAACTTTGGATGTATCAGTAATTTCAAATGAGCACGAAACTGAAGAAATTAGGGTGGTCTCATTTTTCCCATTACCTCAAAATGTGGTTGAGAACCCCTGGTACAGTAAATCTTTCAAAGGTCAAACACAATCTGGTCAACCTCCGATTTGTTTGGATTTTAAAATAAATTCTTCCACATTGGAAATTAACTTAATACATTCCAGGACCTGTCACCATCGTTCAATCCGTCAACAATTAAATGAGTTAACCACTGCAAAAGTTAATGACACAATGATACAGTGAGTACAGTGTAACCAAATCTAAACCTACTGATTGAGGCATAATGAAATATGCACCTCTTCATGCACCACATTTTTTTTTAAACAAGCCACGCAAGTATAAAACAAAAGGTACATAATGTCAAACATAACAACACATTTTGCTGTTTGTCAGGTGGCATTGGCCTGACACTGCTGGTATTCCTGATCTGCTATCAAGTGTTTCGCCAAAAGAAAGCATCAGAAAGTCAAAAACAGGACACGGAAGAAGGCAGCGGACCAGTCAGCAACTATCTCACTAATCACCGTGATGTTGCTGAGAAACAGAGGGAACTCTTTTCGCACGCTCACCAGCTATTGGACAGTGAGCGCATGCCATGGGACTCAAGCCAATTTCATCTTCGAGCTGATGAAGACGGCGCGTGTTTTAATTGTCCAGATTGCAGCGCCAAAGGATCAAAGCTCAATCAGTGGGACAACAGAAGTGATGACGCAATGGAGACAGTGCATGAGGGAGACAGGAGACTGAAGATGTTGATAATGGGGGAGGAGGAGAAGGACAGGAAGAAACTTGAGAGCCAACAAAACATGTTGGGAAGAAACATTCCTCACAACTTTCTCCTTCATCGTTCCAGATCTTCATCTCGACAACGGAAGCACAATTTTTGTCATACGCCAGATACCCTTGCTTCTTGTCATGCAAACAATGAGATAAATACGAGGTCTGATCTGGGGGTTCAGAGTTCACAACCTGCAATGCTCCAATGTAATAACTGCCATAGGACATATGGGACATCGGCCCACAATATGAAAAAGAGCAGGATTTATTCTAACATGAGAGACTCAATCTCTCAAATCAGAAGTCGAGGGAGTATTGCTGACTACAACCAGTTTGACACCATGAAAAACATAAAAATGAGAACGCAGCGAAGAAATGTGACATTCAATATTGAGAGAAGGGATCAAGGTAAGTCAAGGAGGACTGAAGCAGTGAAGATGTCCAAAAACATGGAGAGTGGAGTAGAGAAGAACTTCAAAGGAAAGCGACAATCCAGCAGCTTGCTCAACTCGAAGATGAACTTGAAACCCTTTCGAAAGACAAAAGTCCATCCGAAGAGGAAAAGTGAGCATGAGAGGTTTCACTCCAAGAAGAAGAAAGACAGAAGTGGTAGTGAAAAACAAATAGAAAAGTTTCAAGTCAAAGAAAGCACAGGTGAGCAATCAAAAGGACCCATTAAGAAAGGAAAGAAAGCATCCGAGAGTGAGCGAATGATTGATAATGAGGCTGAGAATGATGTAGGAGAAGATACGAAAGTCAAGACATCATCGAAAAGTGTGCAAAATATCCACGGCCATGCAGAAAGTGACCAAGGAGAGACACAAAAAGGAATGGCCCAACCCCCAGCAATTGCTAAAGCAAGCACCACAGAACCATCTCACCCCATCAAAGCAGAGGAGGCCTCCATCACTGGGCAGAGCCTGACCGTTCCATATCAGGGATCCGAGAGGGTTCTTGGAAGTCTTCAGCCTTCCTCCCAGCAACCATCTCTTTTCTCTGCATCTGATGTAATTCACTCAACAAGCCATCTCCTGCGAGGATCAGCAGGTTCACTGCTCACAAGCAGTAACTTCTTTCTCCAGGAAGGAACTCTCAACCAAACTCTCTCACAAACCCAACCGGATCTCAACAGCTCTAATCTTCAACCAAGAGTGGAACTGGATCAAGTTCTTCAAACTGGGGGAAGACAATCGCCTCTGGTCTCTGAATCTGAACCTCTGAGCTCCTTTGCCCCAATCAAGGCATCTCAAAGGTTAGATAGTTCAACAGAGGTGAACCTTCAGGTTCCCAAAGCAGTGAATACTGTTGAGAAGACAGAGAATGGTTTGATAAACACTACATTTGTTGATGGAAGGCCTGAAACCGGAGTTCAAGCCGCGTCTGACCAACTGGGTGAGGACGTCTTTGCGCAAGTTGAATCTACACAGAGCACCTCCTCTTCAGCTAGTGCAATGGCCGCCTCTCCTCTGCTGCATCAGGAGCATCTTTCAGATGAAAGTGGCTCATCTTCAAGGAGGAAACTGAAACTGGTGCTCCCTGAGAAGACTTCCAGCCGAGAACCTACAGCGCTGGAAAAGAAGATCCGTTAGTCGCTCAAACCTCAAGGATATGTCATCAAAACAGTGCATATGTTAATGGTCAGAACCAACATTTGTCATTTAAAATCAAGTTTATATGTAAATCTTTTCAGTTGTTTAATCTGAGCTCCAACATTTGTGTGTGGAGTTTGCATGTTCTCCCCATGATGACTGCATGGGTTTTCTTCAGCTACTCTGGTTTCCTCCCACATTCATGAAACATACATGCTAGGTGAATTCATTTGAAGACTTCTATTTTTTTTATTAGTATTTGTTTTTGTTTTTGGTGCATGCGTGCATTCAGATACATGTACGCTGTGATTGGCTGACCAGTCGAGAGTATAATACCCACCCACCCTTTTTTTTTTCTCCCCCAGGTCGTCTGGAATAGGCTCCTCAATCAGCACAAGCGGAAATAAATAGAAGAATGGAGTCAGATACAGTCCCCCTTGCAATTTGACTTCCATGATGTAGTTGCAGTATCTGGTTTTTGCCACTAGAAGGAGGTGTGTACCTGTTTCTACATGAACTGTAGCTCTGGATGAACGGTTCTTCTTAAACTGATCTCTCACGTGTGACGTCAGGAATACGAATACGGTGTACAAAATCTGCTGGATAGAGCTGTGATCTGTCATCAACTTGTTTTATCCCCATGTTGACAAATTAAATGAAAAACAAAACAAACTATAATGTGGTCAATCCCATCTCATCTTAATGTCATGAGCGCATCACTGCAGCATATGTGTTTAATTGTATGTAGGGCATCTTGCGGTTGCGTTATTTGTACTTTCTTTTCTGTGTTACAGGTAATATAGAAATTTTAGTGTAGGCTTACTCACCTTCACGAGACATTCACAACCAAATATGCGTCATAAGCACTTTTCTTTTTTAATCTTGTCAATAAACTGTGTTGAACGTAACAACCAATGTAGCATTTTATTCATTAAGGTATAAACATCGCATTTCATTCCATTGGAGCAACAGTAAATTAATTCATATAACTGATATAATTCAAATATGAACATAACACAGATGAACAGTAACATTTATGTGAAGAGAGACATTATAATGAACAGTAATACTCACATTCACATTTGCTCATGGTATGCCTGCCAACTGGGGATCGATAATTCCCCATGATTCTCATCATCGCAGCTACTGTATTTATTCAAACCTACATTAATTATGTGAGTTCTTTGATTCTGTGTGGGAATGTATTCCTCATAATGTCCGTCAATACTTCAAGCTGAACTAAACTGTCAATCCATCACTCCGTAGGCCTAATTGTTATTTTAAGCACACTTGTCAGCCAGTCCGTCATCCTCATTACCAGAAAAATTTGTTTTGTGTCTTGGACCGGGTGAGAGTGGCCACACTCCTATTTTGGAAGCCCGTTCCCACACCAGATCTCTCTCTCTCTCTCTCTCTCAACTGTGAAAACCCAATTTTGGCCAGTGAAGGGGGGTGTGGGGTGGGAAATGGTAGTTTCAGAATCAGTCGTGGATTTTTATTTTATTTTTTTCATTTAATACTGTCTTCGTTTTTCACATTTTATTTCTTTTCAATCATTATGATGGGTGGATATCAAAACCAACTCAACCCAGCTGTTACTCATTATAAAAATATATTGATATCAAAGTTGTTGTTGTTGTTTTTTTTAATTAAACACCGTAGCCAAGTTTGTTCTTGACTACTTAGCAGAGATGTTTTACACACATAGCATGTGACTCTAACATATAAGTATTGATTTTCCAACCGTGTTAGAGTAATAACAGAACATTATGTCCCCTGGTCATTTTCTTAAATTGTGTTTGAGACGCAACCATTGGAGCTTTATGCTTTTTCATTGTTTTCCCCCCTTAGCTAACACTGCCTGTTGGTATGCTTGGCATTGCATCATGAATTGTCTCGACCGTATGTATCCTGTGAGGCTGTGACTGACTGCTGTCCTAATGGGTATAAGTGCTACAACAGCGGATGGATG
The DNA here is from genome assembly GCF_051991245.1 of Festucalex cinctus. Lineage (NCBI taxonomy): Eukaryota > Metazoa > Chordata > Actinopteri > Syngnathiformes > Syngnathidae > Festucalex > Festucalex cinctus. Next base: position 44,167,278 of record NC_135411.1, read on the forward strand.
GTGTTCTAAGTATGGTTCCGCTACCAATGAATGCAAAAGCTAAATTAATAAACTAAAGACATGACTGGTAACATGTCATCATTATCCTGTATAAGAAATAAACAACATCAAGAGTTGGGAGTAATGACTGCACATCAATGCAGCACTGACTTTATTCTCAAACACATTTTTAGAGTCTAAAAATAAGAAAATCTTCATGGTTGTTGCCCAGAGTCCTTTCATCTGCCAAAAAACACATAAAATACAAAAAAAGATACAATGTGAGGGAGACAGCGTCTCTCTCTCTCTCTCTTTATCATTAACACTAAAACATACCTTGATTAAAAACATTTAAACACAGCCAACAAAGCAATAGTTATAGGTTCATAAATAGCCTCTGTGCACAGAGAAGTAGAGATGACAAAAGTGACCATGCAGCTCTATCAACCGCTCCACTTTCTCTTCAACACACTCACCCACTAACGCACACACACACATTTTGGGTCCAAATCAATTTTGGAAACAGACAGACATATACAGCACATGGAGGAGGAGCTGTCATCATATAAACCTTTTGTACTATTCACCAAATAATTCTTTGACATTTCATCATGACTAAATATACACTGGATGTGTGCCCAACAGATGTGAGAGAACAACATTGGCTTGTGTGTGCTGTGCTCTTTTTACTTTGGCTGCAGCAGAATCCTATTTTAGGTCAAGAAAACGTATTCACCGGATTGAAAAGGAACAGCTTAAACAATTACATTACAGTATTTTTTTTTACAAGTGATCTTCAGAGCTTTTTAGAACTGTTTGTCCAGCCCAACTATACAAAAAGAAAAAGAAAAACAGGTAGAAAGATTTTTTCGTTTTCTTTAGAGCTGATGGGAGTTTAAGAATTTTATGAGTATTAGGGCCACACTGAAAAGAAGAAAATTAAAACTTGAACATGAAATTTAACAAGGGAAAAGTAGTAAATTATAATGAAAAAAATACCTCTATTCTACTATTATAACATTTTATGATGTTGTTGGGCCTTAATATATATATATTTTTTGAGTGTGACCCTAATACTCATTTGTAGCAGTTGACGAGAAGAATCCCTTTGTAAGGGCTCCTGCATTACATTACATTATATACATCAACCTTAACTCTTCCGAGCCCAGACTTAAAACCTCTCCTTTCAGGTCAAATCAATATACGGTTAAGTAGTAGATAAAATTCAACCAGTTCAACTAATCTATGTGCAGGAGCAGGAAGTGGTCCTGTTTTGACCTGTCCTCTCTTCCTTCTCAAGAACACAGCTCATACATATGCCTCGTTTCGTTTCTCTTATTCGCCGTCAGCTGTACTGGATCTCATCCTGGGTAAACAAAAATTTCACCAGGACTTGCCTGTCTCGTGGTGCCCCCCGCTGCAAGTCCACTTGAGGGTCTGGCTCTCGTAGTGGTTTGAATGAAGCAGGGTGTGAATGACCTTTGGTGTCACTTTGTTCCAAATTTAACTCAGGTACAAAGTTTTATCTCGCTGAGGACCTCTAGAGGACAAGAGACAGAATTGAGAAAAAGTTAGGAATTGCATTGGAACGCTACGCAAGTTGTTGTACTTACTCACAATGACTTCACTGAGGGCATTTTAGAGTCTTCAATGAGACAAAAATGGAATGTGGGAGGATGACAAATAGCCGGGGGAAATCCATTCAAGCATGGGAGAACATGCCAAATGTTTTGTGACATTGGACTTGATTCAAATCCATTTCACAAGGAGTACTGCATTAATATGTTAGCATCTCTCTCAGCATTCTCAGCCATGTTTTTGATTTATTTTGCACTGGAACGATTTGACATCAACCATTCAAAGTGGTATACTGTATATTTGGGCTCGATCAATTAATGATATTAGCCGATATTAGCCCTTGTCACAATAATTATAATTGGCTGGAGTTTTGCTGACTAAATGCTGATATGTTCTGACTTTCTAATGTAACAGTAAATGCTGTTCAGTGTTGGAGTCACTCACAAATTTTTGCGATCGTCAGGGCACTGCTTTTGACCTGTCAGGCTTCCCATTCTGTCTCCCTCTGTTGATGTCGGTCATTGTTTCTAATGTCTCTTGGATGGGTTGCAACTGTTAAGTGAATTCTGTGACGGCAATGACAATAAATTCAATTCCATCTCATTCCACTGGTGTCATGACCGGGTCATGCCAGGGTTATGTTTGGGTCATGACCGTGAGGTCAAGTGTCTGTTTTGAACTGATGGTCAACTGGTCTTAAGCTATGTGATGTTAGGAACTATGTGATGTCAAGAAACTTTAATCTCTTTATCTGATCAACAGCCAATGAGATCAGTCCTGTTACCCACATGTCTAGCCACAGCCAATCTGATCGATTCACTGTCTATATAAACCTAACTGAGAAGTGTGTGTTTTGTCGGATTATTCCTCTGTCTCGCTGGCCACCTGCTCTTCTTTTCCTCGATGCCTTCTCGTTGCTTCTGGTCAAGTCAAGTTAGTTCCACGCCTCTTGATGTTATGCAAATAAAGTGTTAACTCTTATTTGTGTCTGCGCCCCAGAACGCAACAACTGGAAAGGACAATGTAGTGCCTGCACTTCACATCTTTGTTATCATGTTAGGGACCAAAAATAAATCAATTGTTTTATTCATATATATATTTTTTAATTTATCAGTCGATTAATCGCATTTTTTTTCAGCCAAATATCTGAATCAGCATGGGCCTCAAAAAACCCGTATCAGTCGGGTTCTACTTTATATCTTACTTTCCAGCAGTCTGGAACTCAACAATAGACAGACGCATGAAGAAAGCACGGCACACTTCCTTGGACTTGTGATGTCCCCTGAACACTTACCCGTTGCCATGGTAATCAGTGCTCCACTCGAGAGATGGGTGATGGTTGGGCATGTGTCGACTCAGCTGGTGGTAGTCGACTGATGATGACATTACGGCTCCGCTATTCATCAGACCTCCTCCGATTGGCTGATACTCTGGCTGGAGGGAGTAGGCCTGAAATACAATCAAATCAAATAAAAGAGGGGCGTGAACAATCGTTCAGGGAAGCGTCAGTGAGGAGTGGACGTCAAGTTTCATATTCCAACGGCTGTTACAGAGTTGACTGAGTGCATGTATAATGGGAGTCGGTAGATTTGTAGGCGAGGAGTAGCAGCCATCAAGTTGATCAATTACACAGTTTGGAGGGTTTTGCTGACTGCAGGATGAGGACGACGAGGAGATAAGCGAGGGAGAGGGAGGTGAACAGGAGCTCATGTCTCTTTGGCAAGATACTTGAAGAGTAAAATCAGCCAATGCAGTGAAGTAGCTGTGTGTGCGTGTGTGCGCACGCAGAGAAAGGAGGCTGAAAGGGAAGTTAATCGGAGTGTTGTGTGTGAAAGAGGAGGACAGCAGGTGGTTGGGTTCTCCCCCTCTCCTTCTCTACCTCACCTATTCATCCTTTGTTCAGCAAATTCTTCTCCTTCACTCCCTCACAAAGACCCCATCTGCCTCTTTTGTCTCTCTGTCTTTCCTTACCCACGGCACACAATTCCTCTCACTCCCCACTCAGAGGAGAAGAAAAAGTTTGGAGCTCTATAACATTGTTTTCTTCCTCTTTTTTTGGGACAATACACGCACACACACACCCACACACATATATACAGTCAAGCTTGAAATTATTCATACCACTGACAAATGTTGATTTAAAGTTACTTGTATTCAACAAGCATTTTTTTTTGACACGTGTCTCCCAGAAAGATAATAGGATGTTGTATAAGAGGAATCACTGTGGGGAAAAATATTTCTCAACTACATCTGACCAAAAAGTGGTACATCCAAAATTCTTCATACCAGTCTCAAAAATGAACCGAAAAGTCTTTATTGGCTATTACAGCAAATAAAACACATCCTATATTTGCTGATCATCTTTTTTGCATGTCTGGGCTGATATTTTTGTCCATTCATCTTTAGTTCCCTCCACAGATTCCTGAATTGAAATCTGGACTGTCTGGGCCAATGCAGAACGTTCACATTTGCGTCCATGAAGCATTTCTTCACCACTTTGGCTGTGTGTTTTGGGATTTTGTCATGCTAAACTGTCCACTGGTGCCCAAGAACAAATTTCACCACAGACCGCCCAATGTTGTTTGGGAAATCTTGAGTATCTCTCTACTTTTTTTTGTTTGTGTTTTTCATGGTGCCGTTTACTGTAATTAGGTACCCTAATCCAGGGGCTGGAAAACAGCCACAATGTATTATGTTCCCACCACCATGTTTGACAGTGGAGATGGTGTTCTTTGGCTTCATCGCCAAAATAAAGGGGACATCATTGTGGCCAAAAAATGTCATCCGTTTCATCAGCTCATAACATATTAGACCAGAAATATTCAACGTTTTCCATTTGCAAAGGCCAAGTGAGTGTTTGTCTAGAGGAGTTGTGTCTTCCCTGGTTCATGACCGTGGAACCCGGCAGAGTGCAGTGTCTGTTGGACGGCCTGACTGCCTTGAGAAATTGCCATCAGCAGAGGCCACATCCTGGCCAGCACAGGTGTCACTTTTGTCCTTTGAAATTTTCCACAGTGCAGAATGTCTTGCAGTTTTTGAAATCATACTTTGTACAGTTAGCCATTGGAAGTTCTGGAACTTGAAAACATTTTGACATGGCCTCATCGCTCGTTCCACACTTGTGAGCAGCCACAGTGCGCAAATGCAGACCCTCAGTGTGCCCCTGTGGCCTGGACCATTCCTGTCCACAGCCAATCCTGCTGCAGAGAGCTGCTGTTTTTCATCTGTTGAGTTTGACTTTTCTTAATCAAGCACAACAATTAGGATGCTTTCGAACAGTTTGGAGTACGTCAGTTTAAAACTTTGGATTTTCCCATAGTCTTCGACAGTTTGTAAATATTACAAATAATTTTGGATGTGACACTTTTTGTTCAAATGCAAATAAGAGCTGAGAAATCTTTTTTTCCCCACAGTTGTGCAACTTCCTATTATCTTCTGAGAGTAACAAGTCTTCCAACAATACGACCGTATTGGTCGTTTAACCCGGGATTTACACCGGATGCGGCTGCGGTGTGTTCCGACGACGCAAGCAATTAGATTCCATTCTTTAGAATGGTGCAATTTACACTGGTTGCGTGTGCGTTGCGTGTCGACTGCGTCTCAGCTGCGGCGTGCTGCAGCTGAGACGCACGGATGGACCTATTTTCTAAATGGCAAGCTAGCACAAAACACATCGAGCGGGACCGGAAGACCGACGCTGTTTCAAAATAACTTTCCGGTTACCTTTCCGAATAAAACACTCGCCAGCTCCTATTTCGCAAGCATGTTAGCAGAACGTGATGTGGGCGTAGCCGGGCCTGGAGTTAACGTGCAAGGTGCTCATTCACGGTTTAGACACCAGCGAACATGGACGAGGAGAGGTTTATATTGGAGGTAGAAAGCCACAAAATAATAAAAGTCCACCTCTCTTTCTGCTTCTCTGTTGAGCACAGACTTTCTGCGTGTTTGTCGTTGTTTTTAATGCCACATGATCGCCGCGCGGTCACGCGAGACACGGCGGGAAGTGGTCGGCGACGGAGCTGCCGGACCGCAGCTGTGCGGAGCCGGTGTGGATTGGCCAAAAAATTGACGCGTCCGGAGCACGCAGTCAAGACGCACCGCACCGCAGCCGCACCGCACACGCATCCAGTGTAAATCCCGGGTGCACCAAATGCACCAAATTATGTCCAAGTGTTACGAATTGGAATGTAGCGACCACTATCGGCCATGTAAATAGTGGGAAAAATAGTCAAGTGAACCATAAGTGGAGTTAATGGGACTCGAACCCAGGTCATCTGGCGTTAGACGAATGTCTATCTTACTGCGCTAACAGGCATGTACAGGTAATTATTGTTGGTGTTTTTTTTGTTTTTTGTTTTTTTTTGTGTTGACGCATGTCAATCCGTCACCGGGACATGTTTGGGGTTAGTATTAGGCTTTCAATGAGGTTGTACACGTTACCTTTTACATGTCACACTAATGGTTGAAGTTCGTAAGAGGTTCAGGTTGTAGTATGGTTGACGTTACAAAACACAGTCAACTAGGGCTAGGCGATAAATCAAATTAAATCGATTAATTTGTCCATTTAAAGTGTTTTGACCAATTCTTAGCCGATGAAACATATCAGAATATACACGAGAGGGTGACGTGGGCCTGGACGCATGTCCTGGAATTTTATTTGAGCATTTATAGCTGACGCAAATTTGCGGGATTTATGAAATAAATAACACAATCAATTGTTATTGTTACAATCAATTGTGACTGCGGAGGAATTTAAATCAGAGTGACGAGTCGACAGTGACATATTGTTCAGAAATATGTCTGTAGACATGAGGATGTAAAAAATGTCAACGGCTTTGTAACGGAACGGATGACGAATAATTACCACTCGATCCCCCTCCAAGTACGCTCCAATGTTGAAGGTAAACATACCCGCAGATGCAACACAGCTTGTTGATTTTTTATTTTTTAATATCTACATTGAAAGTTTATAATAACAAGCTCAGGTTTGTGTGAACGCCACAGATATAAGCGCTGAAGTGTTTTTGGAATTCTGTCTGCTCCATGGCCAGGTCAGGTGGTCAGGTGCTCGGCTTTTGGCCTTCGTGGGTTAACTAGCATGCAGACTGATACATAATTGAGGGGCAGCAGATGCCCTGACTGGGCTGTTCTCTGTGTGCTAGAAGAGCCGTCAGTGTTTATTCACACGGTTACGGGAGCCTACTGTCATTTTCTGTATATTCAATTCAAATTTAACAAGGGAATGCAGTAGTTCTTCAAGACGAGGTCGGAACATCACAAAATGTGTCACTTGCATTACAATTTTGTCCCAAATATTTCATCATAGCCAGCAGGCTTAGCTTTTGAGCAGTTGCCTGAAATTTAGAAAAATGCATGACTAATATTGAAGTTGTTAAATTACATGCGTGTCAAAAATAATCATAATCTGCATAAAAAAAGACACTTTGGAATTTCTGGCTTTTTTTTATACTATTGTTTGATTAGGATGGCACAGAAATAAATGCAGATGGATAATAAAGCCATGCTACAACCATTAAATTCTGCAATGTTACTTGCTCAATTTCATGCAGTTTGGCTAACAGAATGGCAAACACAAGATCCAAGTTTGTAACATCAGGGCAAAAAACATCTTTTCAGCAGGATGAACAGAATAAACATTATCTGACTCAGGATCGGTTTTACTCAGTGGATTTCTATTCTCTGCTGAAGTCCACAAAAAAATGGATTTACCGTTAATTTAATTCTTCTCTGAATCCCATCCAATTCCCAGTGTGCACGTGTGTTATTCTCCCTCCATTCACAAGGAGAATGTAAGGCTGTGTTTGTAACAGACAGACCGGTGTAATATGAATCCTAAATCTATACTAAACCGATAAAGACATACGAATAATTGCGCCAAATTTGAGCACCCCTTCCAATCAAAGATGATCTTGGCCAGTTATTCTGTGTTGTGTGTGGGCTGTTAAGATTCACTGCTTACAGTTCAGTTAGGTTTAATAGTGCAAAAATTGTCAGCCAGAACCTTTTTAACATTTTAAGACAAACATACAGTTGGATAATCTTTTTTTGACAAAGAAAGCCCAAATTTTGAATAGGGCTACATAGCTGTTCATAGGCACTGACCTGCGTGATGGCTGGAGAGTGTGTCATTCCCAGCGAGTGAGCGCTGAGCTGCTGGTGCTGCTGATGCGGACTGTGCAGGTGAGCCTGGCTGTGAAGCGGGGGGCTGACCTGGTGAGGCGGGGTGGAGGCTTGCACCATGCCGCCGAGGGACAGAGCTCCCTGGTGAGGCAAACTGGGCCGCGGCACGGTCCCTCTGGTGGACAGGGCATGGAGCTGGGGATGGATCTGGGCGTGAGGCGGGGGCAGGTGAGGGTGTCCGAGGCCGGGGCTGGAGGGATGATGGGTGAGGTTGGACGGGTGAGGGTACGGCATGTAAATGCCTGGGTGCGGGTGGGCGAGCGAGCCGGAGGAAGGGTGCTGTCCCGCGTAGGATGTGAACATTGAGGCGGAGGAGGCAGAGGAAGATGATGAGGAAGAGTTGGGCGGCTTCATCTCAGAAGGATCATTGTAACTCTGAAGAAGATGACAAGTTCATTGTCATGTCCAGAAGGCATTGCAATGTTCATGAATGCGTGTGCGTGCGTGTGTGTGTGCTATACCTGAGAGACCAGACTGGCCCTGTAGGCAGCCAATTGTTTCAGATACTCCTTCTTTGCTGTCTCTGTCTTCTTCTTATATACCTTCAGGCACAAACATAACATTTCATTTTGACACCACCTTACCACTACTTACACTCAAATCATTTTATGCATGCAATTGAACTAATAAGCACGCCGCAGAAACTATCATACAATGACAGAAATATCAGTGTAGGCGTTTACAAAATATCCTACACTGTAATTATAAATTATGGTCTCCATGCTGGTTCAATACTGTACTGTTGACTTGTCAACTTTGCGTTCGCTTGGTTACAGTGAATCTAATGCACCTCAAATTAGGGGTGGGCAATTAACCCAAATTCAATTACAATTTCAATTATACTCCACAATTACAAAATCAGCATAATCGTAAAAAAAAAAAAAAAAAAGGTTATTAATACTAATTTTGAGTTGTTTGATTTATTTAAATGTATACATTTCCACATTTTTATCCATCCATCCATTTTCCTGACCGCTTATTCCTCACAAGGGTCGCGGGGGGTGCTGGCGCCTATCTCAGCTGGCTCTGGGTAGCAGGCGGGGGACACCCTGGACTGGTTGCCAGCCAATCGCAGGGCACACACAGAGACGAACAACCGTCCACACTAACAATCACACCTAGGGACAATTTGGAGCACCCAATTAACCTGCCATGCATGTCTTTGGAATGTGGGGGGAGACCAGAGTACCCGGAGAAGACCCACGCGGGCACGGGGAGAACATGCAAACTCCACCCAGGAAGGCCGGAGCCTGGACTCGAACCCGAGTCCTCAGAACTGGGAGGTGGACATGTTGACCACTCAACCACCGTGCCGCCAATAAGTAAATATAATAAGTATAAATAAAATAACACAAAATACAGAAGGCACTATAAAACACTGAAATGATGCCAAGTCTCATGCTGAGTCAAAGACCAAAGAATAAAGATGTTTGACAAAAATGATAAGAAGTTTTGTCCATATCGTACAGGCCTAATCCAAAAAGCAAATGAAGGCAACTGCTAGCCAATCCCAGATAGAAGGGGCTGGGTCACAGAGTCATTCATTCGGACATAGTTGTTTACAGAAGTGAAGAGTGGATTTGTTTCAAATGAACTTTTGAGTTGAATAAATGCAAAATGAACTACATGCCCCCCCTGCACTTTCTTTCTGGTGACGGGTCTGCCCTTAGCTCTGATGAATTTTTTGCCCAATCTTGATAAGCTTCAAGAGTAGTCGCCTGAAATGGTTTTCCAACAGTATTGAAGGAGTTCCCAGAGGTGAGAATGCCAAGTGCGCAAATCAGTAATCAAAGCAAAGGTTGACTATTTTGAAGAAACTAGACTCTAAAACATGTCTTCAGTTATTTCACCTTTTTTTCGTTACGTACATAACTCAACGTGTTCATTCTTAGTTTGATGCCTTCAGTGAGAATCTACAATGTAAATAGTCATGAGAATAAAGCAAACGCATTGAATGAGGTGTGTCTAAACTTTTAGCCTGTAAGTCTAGCGCAAAGTCTGTGTGCATAAGTTGAGTCTTTTTTGCTTTTGGTATTTTCTTGAACTAGCACAGGTAAAAGTGGATGTTTGCGCTGTTGTGGGAGGGAACCAAGCCAACACCTGTTGGTTCCCCTCATTCTCTTTAAATTCAGTGCAGGGAGAGGGCCACGTGGCCTACATGGCATGTGAATGCGGAGACCACCTTCTGCCCCCGATTGTATGTCCGCGTTTGTACACCGACTTCAACACTTTTTCCAAATGTGTGTGTGGTTGGCTTAGGAAAGAAATGTGAGAAGGGTTCACATACACATTTTCTAATTTGTATAATTTCTTTTAACATGGGCAGCGTAAGAAAATCTGAAATAACTACTGTGTACCTGTTTCTGTTCCTCTCCCAGGCCGTCCCACATGGAGGCCACAATCTTTGACACCTCCCCAAAGGTGGCGTTGGGGTTCTGGGCCTTAATGTTGGCTTGTGTGTCCCGAAAGAACAAGGCGTAGGCAGACACCGGCTTGACTGGCTCATTGGGGTCCTTTCGCTTCTTCTTCTTTGGCGTCTTGGGTTTCTTGGAGATGTCAAACGTTGCTGGCCGTTTCTCACCTCCATTGCCCTGCTAAAACCGAGGATGATGATATGAGTAAAGGAAGCACTATATGATATGTACCGGTAATTATCTCCTAAGAAAACAGCATATTATGTTGGTCAGGAGAATCAATCATCTATGCTGTACTTGCAATACACATTTTTTGCTTTATTAAACTACCATTCACCATTTGCACTTCCACATCTAGTACATGCAGTTTGAAATTTTCAACTACTAGGGCCTGGAAAAAAAAAAAAAGTGTTCAACTCAAAACTCATAATTAAAATGTGAGCAAATAAAACTGGCTGGCTATTGTGTGTTACACCTCATTAATAAGTTCACTTAAGCAGCTACCTTTTTAAATGTGTGGGAATTTTTTTAAAGTAATTTTCCACCTTGCCTTAAGTCAATATTATCTTCTCATTTTCCAATAATACCCTGGGAGAACAGAGAAAAAAGCTGGCAAATATTATTTCCACAGAACTGTAATTGTTTCATTTCCTCAGAATATCAGCAATAACACGTCTTTTTCAGTATGAGTCACCCAAAAGGGAGGGAGCTGATTTACATTTACTTCATGTGCAGGGGGGAATGAGTGTTTTATCTCACACATGCATGCATGCATGCGTGCACACGCACGCACACACACATTTCCATAAAAGGAGATGATTGGTGTATTTCGCTATGTGTTTCTTTACCCTGAGCCCATCATCATTGTCGTCCTCATGCGCTGAGCTGGACGGAGACGGTGTAGCTGATTTACTCCCAGGAGGAGATGGAGAATTGTGGGTAACAGAGTTCCCGCTGTGTCCCAGCTGGGTTTGGTTGATAGTGGACAACTGACTCGGTTGGTTCATGCCTGATGGGTTCTTGGGTCCGAGCGCCGCTTCAATGGGCTGCTGGCTGCTAGTAAACCGAGAATCCGAGTTTACCATCTGCTGCATCTGTGTCAAGACAAAGAGTTACAGTGGTTAATTGTGGCGAATTTCAAGTTTCCATTTTAGTATTGTGGTGTTTTTACATGAATGAATTACAGTAGCTATTTAAATTCACAAGAACTAGTGGGCTGATTCCTTCATCCTGGACAGAGAGCCAATGGAAACAGGAAATTAGGCAAAATCCATAAATGACATAATAATTAAATGACAAATTGTAGATATATGTTGCACACAATGCACATTCATGAACTAAATAAAATATGAAAATAAACAGTGCCAACTGGTTGAGCACAGCCCCTAATGCAGATTCACTACTTGTCCGCCATACTGGACATTAATTTCATTTAAGAAGAAATCAAATGGCCACTGGGCCCATGTTGTGGATTGAACCTTGCGTGTGATCTCATGTTGCTTGAGTCCCAAAAGTCGTGTTCTCCCATTAGTGTTTATAGTCCTTTAGTATTTTATTTTGAAATGGCTTGGTCAGAACCATCAAAAAGCCCAAAACGCGCCACAGTACTGCTTTCGGGTTTTAACTTGCACACTTTTAATTTATGTGGATTCATTCTCCCATCCAGACTTCTGACACACCCGTGTAACCTGTGAATGAATGTGGAAACACCAAACAGGCGGTGTGGAAATCATGGAACTTGTACTTCAAATCCGTGAAAACGATAAAGAACAAAAGTGTTTTAAGTTAACGGATGGAACACGTAGAAGACAGATTAAATCTGTCAGATTTAACAGCAAATGCCCACATTTTAGGGTTGTGCCACCCGAACTGCATATGGTGGACCAAAAATGCCAAAACAAAAAATAAATAAATAAAGTGAAAATAAAAACAGATATAAACATATAATTTAAAAAAAAAATCAAATACAAAAAATATATAAAAAATGGAAATAAAAACAAAAAAATGTATAATACATACACGAATACATAAATAAAAGTTAAAATAAATATTAAAAAATGAGACTTAATAAAAATAAATATAAAAATAAATGTGAAAATAAATACTAAAATAAATATATAGATTTAAATATCAATTAAAAAATAAAAAGGCTCAGCTCTCATATTTATTTATTTCATATTGCAGATGCTGTTAGCATTAAATATGTCATAATATGTTATTCAAATGAGGGGGCGGTACTAATCATGTCTTGGGTTGGACTCCGTCGTTGCAAGCTGCCTTTTGGTGGTAGAGGTCGGCGAACAAGGAAGTGTCGCCGGCTTGCATGGAGAGCTCCAGCAATGGACAACTATCATGTCCACTGTCACCACAACTTGATTCTTGAGTTGCTCGACAACTTCACACAAATCCAACTTAGACTGACATGTCGATCAACCAATAGGAGAATAGTTCAACCTAAGACAAACTTAGGACCGCACCCTCATTTGAATAGCATTCATGATGCATTTCATGCTGACGGTGTCTGCAGCATGAGATAAATAAATATGAGCACAGCGTTTTTATTTATTGATTGAGATTTAATTCTATTTATATATTTATTTCCACGTTTGTTTTTAGATTTATTTTTTGAATCATTTTATTTTTTTTTATTGTATTTTATTTTATTTATTTATTTATTTATTTATTTACATATATTTCTTGATCTTTTTATTTACATGTATATATTTTCTGCATTTTATTTTTGAATTATATATGTTTTTATAGCCGTTTTATTTTTCACTTGTATTTATGTTTTATTTATTTATTTTGGCATTTTTGGTCCTCCCTAATTGTGTAGCTGGAATGAAGGAACGAATAGAACGGACTTGGGTGGATGGGAGAATCAGTGCTGCTTTTCCTTCTGCACAAGTGACCCCAAGTGAGCAGAGCTATTCAAAGGTATCATCAAACACTTCATATACATAACGACTAGGTCGTTAAAGAAATCCCATGCCTATGATTCAAAGCTGGGCTAATTTATATGCAATTCAGTAATGGATTTTACTGCTGATATGACTTAAAAAAGAAAATTAAACAGAAAATCTCAGAGAAAAGCCTCGGTATTTTACAGTCGAATGCAAATACATTCACAAGTGCAGCATAGACTGTATGAATAATGAATAGAAGAGTTGACAAAATACTATTGAAGCCATATCAAATGTGTCTCATCCTGACCTCTCAAACAGAAACTAATGACATCTGATGTAACCATGGCAACAGGCAAAGCGAGTAAGAAAATAAGCTATCTAGAGTAATTTATTTCATCAGTTAATAGTCATGCGCAAGTACATCAATGTAGGTTCATTACCCTCCGGAGAAGTTGCTATAATTACTCCCTATGCAATGAATCCAGATCATTTATAATTTGTTTGAATGCTATTTACATGGCTTAATACACTTTTACTGCCCCACCTGTGTTAAGACAGTAATGTTTTACTGCGCAGTGTTGTCTTTCAAACCAACCATCCCCCCCAGAGACAATGAATCTAATAATAAATCTTGACAACAAAGGAATACAATGTCAGCATGTCTGAACTCATTTATACAAAACACACCGTTTTATTACAGCCATTTTGACAACACACTGAAAGAAAAGGTTTTAATAAAAGGTAATAATGATATTAATCAGTCCACACGGAAAGAACTTAAAATAGGTGGTGGCCTAATAAATGTGTTTCGCACTGTAGTTAGATCAACTGTCATAAGAGTTTAGTCAAATGCATTACACTTCATGCCCATTTCTAAGGAAACCAAAAGTTTTGGTAGCTAACGTCCAGTAAAAGCCTTGACACCTCATGGCACATATATTCAGATGCATGTGGGTCGATGCAGACGCTCACAGTTTCCTCTTAGTAAGCATCACCTAATAGCGGATGCGGTCTGGTGTGCTGCACCTCGCTTGGGAACACATTACCAGAACTTGATTACCAACTGCTGTCTCTGAATACAGATGTGGTATTTCGATGGAACACCAAGTGTCACTGCTTCAACAACAGAGAGGACGTCACAATGATGCATTTGAGAGCCAAAACGTAGACAAAATATTGGCTGTGGTTTGGTGACATTTGCTGGCTTGACACTCAAACGTTGCTGAAAGAATGCTCAATTTATTCCATTATGATGATTAGTATTTCCTGTCATTTCGTCAAACTCACACAAAAATACAATCAAATATAATGTGTATCTCAATGGATTTGTGCGATGAGTTTTTGCAATTTTGCACGTATCCATCACCAAATGCATTTTGAAATGATGATAATGGCACCATTTAGAGATACAAGAGCACACTGCAAGTATTTTGGATATAACTGCACAGTAGATGAAAAATAGTTCATTTGTTCTTAATTTTGTTACTAGGCTACACTCTATTCGGTGTCTGAATAAGAACCAACAAAAGCACAGTTTGTTTGTTTGTTTGTTTGTTTGTTTGTTTTGAAGTCATTAGGAAAAGTTTATCAGGTTCGTTCAGTACAGTCGTGCCTTGCGATACAAATTTAATTCATTCACTGACCATGTTCGTAACTCAAAACTCTTGTATCTTAAATCACCTTTCCTTATTAAAATGAATGGGAATGTCATTAATACATTCCAGCCTACCTGCCAAAAACAAAAAATACAACTCCATAATATTGTACTTTTAAACTTTTGTAAATATACAGTAATAACATAAAAACATGTAATACAAAGAATTAAACAGCTTATGCATCATTACGCATTCAGTGATGTTCCCTCTTGTGTGCGCAACGTGGCGGTGGTTCTATAATAGTCATGCAGACAAACAAAGAATATCACTATAACTGTATAATCAGCAGGAATATTGGGGTTTTTTTTTGCAGAGGATAACGAATATATGCCTGTTGTTATTGTTCTATAATCTGTCTACTGTACTTGTGTTGCTGCACTGTTTGTGCTGAAATATCCTTTCCTTAAAATGACAGCTATATCACACCACATAGATCAGGGATGGGCAAACGGTGCCCCCGGGCCCTATGTGGCCCATGCCGACACTCTCTCTCGATTCATTTTTTTTAACTTACAGAATAGTGATGTAGGGCGTGTGTATGTGCTGCAGCCAAACATGGATTAGTAAACTGGATGAGATATGACGGTTCAATCAAGTCTTAGGTGTCACAAAGCACTTTATAGAAACACACAAGGATTTAAAGTGCAATCGGTTGAGATTCATGCCAATGATACGTTCATTTTCCTTTTTGTTTTAAATTAAGAGGTATTTTCTCTGTTTCCATGGGCACAGACACGACAGTATATTGTCTGTATTTTTACTGTTACTGTTAGGAGGGTGTTGAAATTGCTGAGGGATAACGTGAGGATTTATGGCTGTTCGTCGGCTAGCATTAGCATGCCCTTTTCAGACGGCTGTACACATTGTAAATAGCACTATTTTTCTAATATTTCAAGATAACCTGGAATATACTGTAAGTGACAGTGCCAATTGTGTCATTTTTTTTGTACTAAAATATTGCCACACGCTTGAGGCACAACTGCTAGTTTGCTACGCTGTTGATTTTAGCAACGTGTCTGTGTATAAAACGCTGAAGTGGTAGTTAGTCGACCTCAAACTATAATTGTCATTGCACAGTGGCAAAGTCAATGTGGCGACTAGTCAGTTAAAACCACTTCATGTCTAAAAATGTGATGTGACAACAAGCAAGAATCCCCCAACTATACATTCATGGGAATTCACGGTTGTAATGGCACTGAATACCTCATTTCCCACTACCCTTTATTGAAATTGCAAAATAAGATCAGCTTAGTCTTGAACTAGGTTACAAGATAATCTTTTCTCGTCTTTCTTTCATTTATTTTATCTGCATTTCAGTGCCACTATTATGCCTCACCTTTTAAGTGTGCAAATTTATTTTATTGGCCTGAAACTTTTTTCCAAGACTGTTTTAAGTTCCTTCCTTTTTCTGTCTTTCTCATTTCTTGCTTTTATATCCCCTTGCTATTATACATTTACTGCCAGTCCATGATTTATGGTTGCCTAGCAACTATGCCTGCCTCAGCCTAATCGGGGTGGAGAGAGCTGTATAGAGATTCAAGTCATTGTGTGTGTGCGCGCGCATATGTGTGTTTCCAATAGAGCTAAGGTAAGCCAGTTCATATTGAGATCCCAGTTGCTCTTTTTTAGGGTTTTGGCATATTCAGAGATAATTGTGTTGTGAACTTCAAAGCACTTCACCAGATTAGCTCACATTCGCACTCACATACAATAAGTAATCTATGGCAGCAGAGCACCGGTGAAAGGTGCTGACCTGCAAATTGGGAGGAACTCAAGGGCATTTTGATACAAGCATGGACAAAAAGAGGGAGAGTGAACCATCATCTGAAATATTAGATTATGGTCACTCTCATTTTTATTTTTATCATTTTTCATTGGTAGTAAACAAGTTCAAATGTAATACAGAAGCTACAATTCAATTTAAATACTTGCAAAAGTGATCAATCTAACACATCTAAAATGTTTACATTTATTCCGTTCCATTAACCTAAACTCCAGTAATGATGATGATGATGATTATGATGACATCAAAAGTTAGTTTTTCTTTTATTGTATTTAATTTTATATTTTTTATTTAAGTTACTAAATATGGTCACTTGCCTCATAATGGGCTACATCAAGTACATTCAAAACAGTGAAACCTCAGGTCAGGAACTTAAAACCCGAAAAGTTCATAAAATGATGTAACATTTCCCATTGAAATAAATGGAAATGCAATTAATCCATTCCAATCCCAAAACTAGGTTAGGCTATACAGTACTTATCTTTTTTATTTATTTTATTTTATTTTTTTTTAAATCAGAGTGCCATTAAAAAATAAATATAGTGTGTATAGGTTTTCTCATTTGTCAAATTCTAAGAAAGAGCAGAACAACAACAGACTTACAGTACCAGTACCCTACCACCTTGCCTTACGCGATGCATAGAGCTGGCCGGTTACACAACACGAGAATAGGCACAGAACGCATATTTCCATTTATCTATGACAGTGGTGGGCAAACTCGGTCCTCGAGGGCCAGAGTCCTGCAGGTTTTGGATGTTTCACTGCTCCAATGCAGCTGATTCCAATCAACAGGATCGTTATCAGGATTATGCAGAGCTCGTTGATGAGCTGATAATATATCAGCTGTGTTGGCGAAGGGAAACATCCAAAATCTGCAGGACTCCAGCCCTCGAGGACTGACTGAGCCCACTCCGATCTATGACAAGCGCTTCCTAACACTTTCTTGAGCAGTTTCACTTTTCTTCTGAGTTATTCTGACTGTTTAATGCTTTGCCTGTGCGTTTAGCAAAAGTTGAACCTGCTTTGTAATGGAGCCGTAGGGATGAGCGAGTACAGCACTGTTTGTATCTGTTCAACCATCTAATTATCTGTATCTGTATTCGGAGGAGGCGGGGCCTTAACCGGAAGCAGGCGTGGCTTAACCAAAATGGTTGGGGCTCACATCAATACATTATTTTTGAATGTTTAATTGAAAAAAAATAAAAAATAAAAAAAAAAAAATAGTTTGAAATGGATATGGTTCGATCAAAAGTTGCTATATTTGTTTTGTTTATTTGCAAACTATTGACAAAATAGCCTAATTAAGATTCAAATAAATGTTTCTGATTACAAAAGAAATATTTTTCAAACATTTTTTTTTTATAAACTCAGAAAATGAATACATATTTACAGAACAGTGTGAACATTGAAAAGTTAACTGTTTGCTATCACAATAATGCCAGCTTGAGCTGTGTGATTTTACATTAAAAAAACAACAACATAAAAACAAAAAAAACAAAAAACATACTTCCCCAATTTTATGTTAGGGGCTACTTAAAAAAAAAAGTCGAAATGTTATCTAATCTAAGTTGCGTGTTGACCCACTGCTTAAATTCAGTTATATAGAGTCTTTATGCCGTCATGCTTCAAACTTGAAAACTTCAATCTCACTTTCCAGTATAATTTGTATTTATTCTTTTATTATTAATGTCAACTTATTGGACACGTAACCATATTATACTGAGCAGCCAGGGCAGTGAGGTGTTTACCACTTTTGCTCTTTATCATCAAGGCTACTATTCTCCCAATATTGCGATGACATCACACAATAAACAAAAAATAAATAAATAAATAAATAAATAAATAAATACCATAAAAAGAGAAACAACTGAGGAGTTCTTAGACGCTCACTTTGCTGAAGTCTCATAAGATTTTCTGATATATTAAGGTCTCGGGTGAACATTATTGTGATGAAATATAGAGAGGATATATAATGTAATGTACAGTGATAAAAAGATTCTGCCCATATCCTTGACTTCTATTTCATTTATTGGTACATTTAATATGGAGACTGAGACAGCAAGCAGATGGAAAGTTTAAGAGTGACAGGTGAGAAAGTTTCCTTTTTGCTAAGATGGGAGAAATCTTTTACAGACCCCCACACACATGCCTCTGTCATCCCAAAACCCCCAATTTCAGTGACAGCCAAGCTACTTGTTTCACACAACTCGCAGTCACAGTGGAAAAACACCTTTTTCACTTCACTGTCAAATTTAAAATGCATATTGTTAAAACTCAATGCAGTATAAACTTTTCTTCGGATGAGTGTAGTGAGAAAGATGATATTGTAGTACCCTTAAAATATTTTGTTTAGTATCATAACTTCTAAAATTTACAGTATGTTATTAGCAGCAATATCCATTGTAGACTAAAGTAAATTTATTAATTTTAAGGCTAAATAATAATAATAATAATAATAATAAAAATAATAATAATAACAATTACCTACTAAATTGACTCAGTGTGTTCCAGAATCTCATAGAACAAATACAAAACAGAAAGATTCAAAATGTATCTTGAAGCAGTGATCTACATTTTGATACAGAATTTATTGAAAGATTAACTCTTTGACTGCCAGCCATTTTCGGAAAAGGTAACCCCATACTGCCAGCTGATTTACAGAATTTTACCGATCTTTCAAGCTCCACAGAAAATGTTGTGTTAGGACTATGGAAACGCGGATACTACCAAATAAAAGATTGAAGTCTCATCTTTCATCTAAAAAAAAAGTTTGTTTCTACCTTATTCGGATCTTCAGTAATCAACAATAGAAAACAGCTTCGTTTCACCCAAATCCTCTATTTTCTTCCAGAATACGGAGAAATCAAGCTTTTTGTGAAACGATGTTATTTCATGCACTCTAGTGAATTTGGCACTTTTTTTTTTTTTTTTTTTGTCAGTCTGCTTCTGCATGGACTGATTTGCGTAGTAGTTGGTATGATGAACGATGTGCTGGAGAAGTTCATCCGTGATGAAGAGCTCCAGGATGTCAGCTGGCAGGTGGGAATTCAGCTCTGCTGCAGCATCCCTTGGTCCTGGTTTTGCAGCAAAGGGGAAGATGGTTGGCTGCCAGCCGAATTCATCAACTTCAAGCCAGCCAGAATCTTTGGGATCTGCAAATATACATTTCAATATCATATTATTTTAGAGCAGTGTGATGCAATGTGTGTGTGTGTGTGCATATGTTTACCTTTTTTCCTTGGGTGTATTGGTTGATGCACATTCTGTAAATTATAGAAGACGTTTACCATCAAATATTTTATTAGTGCTGTGGAGAATCTTTTCTTTTTTACCTTTGTTCTGCTCACTGTGAGAAGGGTCACTTTGGGCCCTATGAGGGGGAGCTGAAAGAAACATATACAATTACAATACTATCGAAAGACTTTCCTTTTATTGTTGCGGTGTATTGAAAACGTTTTTTGTTTGTTTGTTTTTTTTACCTTTCTTTGTCGTAGAACCAGCGGTCGGACGTTGCTGTGAGCACGATCTATAAAATATACATTCACGTTTGTATAGGTAATAGATGTTTTAGTGTATATCAGCACATTTACACACGCTGCTAGCAGATCGCCCGAAAAGTAATCTTACTAGCAATCTCTTAGCATGTTAGCGCTTACCTTCACGTTCTTTGGAGGACGAAAGACTGTCCAAGACTGTCTTGCATCGGACCCATAGTAGTCGTCATCGTCCGATGAAACGTCATCTGTGCAGACGTGCTCGGTTGTGCACCACTTTTCTCCGGTGTTAGCATCGCTAGCCGGTGGGGCCTTAGGAGGTTATTAGCATCGCTAGCCGGTGGGGCCTTAGGATGTGGTCGAAACGGCCACCGCTTCAACTATGACTTAACCCCGTCATCACTGTGCTCTTGAGCACTGGTCGATGCTTTTGAGCTTTGAAAATAAGGATCAAGCGTGAGCTGATTGCCATCTGTAGCCTTTTTGACTCCCTTAGCCAAGTTAGCCATTCTCTCCCCCTCAACACTCTAGCTCAGCGTCTCTTCTTCTACTGTTGTCTCCCACCCGATCTTGTCCAAAAGACTCATCACAGCCATCTAGTGGCCAGGAATACTCATTATAGTAACCCGATCGGCTTGATACTTGGAGCACAGCTGCCCAAGGCTTTCCTCCACCCGTTTCCATAAAAAAACATCGTAGACGTCAATTAACGTCTATGGCGGCCAATCCTAGGATTATACTGAACGTTTTTAAACGTTTATGGCGGTCAAAGAGTTAAATAAAATATGCTGTAGTTTCAAATTATGCCTCATCCATGCATTTTGCATACTCCTTTTCCTTTTCCGGTTTATGGGAGTTTTTAACCATACCTCAATTAAAATGTAAACAAAAGAAAAAGTCATTTTTAATTGTGAATTATTTGGTCCCACTCACCACTGATAGAGTACTGGTCATGGCTGACCCGTCAGGGCTGAAAGTACCCCGATCTTGGTTGAGCATAGGCGCTCCATCCTGACTGGCAGGCATTCCGGTCAGATTCATACCCTGCAGCTGGTAGGGGTGTTGTGGAGCTGAGCTGCTGTTGCTATCCAGAGGGGGATAGGGTCCAGTGGAGGAATCGTGGGGCAGATGAGGGGGCAGCATGTGGTCTGGCAGTGTAGAGGGAGTGATGGGTGGAATGTTGAAGTCTTCATCACCCAAACCGCCCACTGGGTATGACTGAAGAAAAGAGATTCGAGAGAACATGCATCATTCAAGTCTGTCAGCTAAACACTACAAATACGGTGGCTGCAACTATTTAACAAAAAAATCTAGGATTTTTACAACCAAGTTCCCGCAATTACCACAACCTCAATCCCCAAATATTAATTAAGCTGTAATATACATGCCAGTCCTGTAGTTGGCAGTATAACTATGTAAAACAGCAAAGCTCAAAAATCCTTTTTAATGACATAAATACTGCTAGTAAAGTATCAACAATTCAGGGAATTGCTCACGCATGTCTATTTAGCTGAATTTAATCGCAATATGTGAATTTGGTCCTATGTGGCTGCACAGTTAGAACTTACAGCTATCGATGTATGTACGTATTTACCACATCCAGAATTGTTAACTCTTTTACTGCTACACGTTATATATATAAAAAAACAAACAAAAAAACAAAAAAAACAGACACAGTGCCAGCCGGTTTCGAGAAGTTTAACTCATCTCTCAAGGCAAACAGAATATTGTGTGCTTTTACTACATTTACAATGTGGGTACCTACTTTATTCCGTTCTTTAGTACTCACCATTTGAAAATAGGTCATTTGAGTCACATTGAGCGAAAATTGAAAAGATAAGGAGAAAACAAGCTTTTTGTGAAAAGATACATTTTCTCCACAACAGTGACTTTGACGCTAATATTTTTCATTGGGTGACGAAAAATATGTTAATTAGGTGTAATGTGACAAAGGCTTTGATCATTCACGTCATCCTTGAAAATGTTCTATTTAATCAGATTCCATCATGTTTCATTGTAATTTCATACACCGGCAGCCCATTGAAAAGAGATACAATGCTGCCATCTGGTGGCCATAGTTAGTGGGTGTTTGTGATTCCACAACTCATTGACCAGGCAGCGCTGCACTTAGATGTTGCCCATTGATTAAAAAACAAACAAACAAAACAAACATAGTTGATGTCATTTAACATTTATGGTGGCATACATCGTGATTTTACTAATCGTTATCAAATGTTTTTGGCGGTCAAAGAGTTCAAGAAATCTACTCATTTATGAAGTGTGTTTCCAGTGATTCCTGAGAAAGAACAGTATTACCCGTGTAACTTTAAAACTTTACAGAATTCATTTTGAGTCATAATATGTATTAATTGAAACTTGAGGGGGAGGGGGAATCACCACCTTATTCATTTCCCCCGGCCATATGCTTTTGTCAGCTGGGGAATGAAAACACGACCCTTCAGTCTTAGAAATTCCTAACCACAGCAGAACTAATTTTGTCAACAATCTGGCTTCAATCTATTGCTTGATCTTAAAGCCATGTGTCTTTCTTATTTAATTTCATTTCAAAATAAACATTTACAATGGATTCTCACGATGTTTCTACTTTAAAAGCAGCACAAATAGCTGCTTGCAGAAGACAGTAAGATCACTTGGGGCAATGTTTTTTGGGGGTTAATATCATGAGTGAATTGAAAATTTGTAAGACAGACTAGAAATTGCATATACGAGGAAAAGCTACAGTGTCATGAAATATTACTGTCAGAAACAATGACTGGCGGGATGTAAACAATGTCCATTGTGATTATAACAATGTGTACTATACTGTATCTTTGTGCATTGACTTGTATTTCTTTCTTTCTCCCAGGAATTATCATTAATGATATTGCCACCCTTGAATCAAAGACAAACAAAACAATCAAGCTAATTCATATATACACAAACTCCGTTCCGCCCGAGGAAATAGAAAATACATTCAAGTTGTAACATGCTGAAGGAGAACTATATATGCTTAATTATTCCGTGAGCCCCGACTCAAGTGAAATGGAGTGAGAGAATTGTGCAAGAGAAGAGTGAGAGACACGAGGGTTAAAAGAAAGAGGCAGCGTTCGAGAAGCCCTCTCATACTAATCTGACAGAGGAGATCTTTTATAGAGACTGACAGCTTTTCCACTTGGCTAGCCACACCAGTCTCTGCCTCTCGTACTCTTTTGCTCCTCATCTCTCACCATCCTTCTCCTTCCACCCCTCGTTGGCTCTCTTGCTCTTCTAATCTCATCCATGATTTCTCTTTCATCTCTCTCACGCTTTTGCCAAACCAAATGCGATGTTGACTGCGAAGTTGCATGACTTGAATGATAGATACGCTTACTGTGTCATAAATGGTCACAGTGGTAAGATGACATTTCTAATTTTACAATGAAAGCTGAAAGAAAAGAAATAAACAAAATCATAAAGATACAAAATGTTGAGAGTGGAGCCCTGCATGGAGGAAACCAACGTTTAGTAACTTTAATGCTATTCATAAAGGACACAGGAAGGTGAACTGTGTGATTTCTCATAGCCAATCAGTACACTAAAATAATAGTGCAACTTCTTAAGCCAAACACATTGAGGATGTTCTGTTCCAGAATGCTGCTTGATTTCCAATTGTTTTATGCATAACATATAGGGATATTTTCATTAATATTCTTAAAGGTAGAGTTTGCACTCTTAAAAAAACAAAAAAAAACAATCACTTTTGTATACAGTGTTCCCTCGTTTTCCGCTGGGGTTAGGTTCCAAAAAATACCCGCAATAAATGAAATCCGCGAAGTAGTTAGCTTTATGTTTTACAATTCTTATAAATGTTTTAAGGCTCTAAAATCCCCTACCACACAATTTAGACACTTTTCTCATTGAGGCATGTACATGTTCTCACATTTCTCTCTTGTTCAAACATTGATAATGTTCAAAACTTCATAAATTTTATAAATGGGTATATTACTGCAGAAAAAAATATGCAAAATTGCACTTAAAAAAAAATCCGCGATACAGCGAGACCGCGAAAAGTGAACCGCGTTATAGCGAGGGAAGACTGTATTTTAAACTGTCTGTATGACCTGACAGTAGAATATTATTTAAAGGTACATTGCGGAGTTTGTCACTTTTTTATGCATGACTGCCACCTCTGGCCTAAAGCATAACTGCAGCCTCTGTGTCAAGCTTGTGCATGGTGCACGTGCAAGCACGTCTCGTTTTTTTTCAGTTTTCTTGGAGTCTGAGTGGGGACGAGCATGACGTCACCCTCCATAACTACATCCACTCCTGTGGCGTGCTCGCCCAGAACACACCACACTGTGGGGAAGATACAAGCTGATAGGCACAGTTGCAGTTAAAAAGTCAGGGCTCTTTGCCCTCATCTGGACATTCTCGGAGTCGGATATCCGGGCGTTTATGACATCACCGCCCACAACAAGGCGTGGCCATATTGAAACGGGGGCAAACACGAGCCGTTGCTGCTGTGGCGCGCTGGATTACAAACGAGTTGAACTTCTCTCTTATGTGCGATCTATTGTCCTTTGAAATATTGTCCTTTTGGAATGGCTAATTGCTGTGTTGCTGTTTTTACCGCTATAAGAATTCGAAGACACATTTGCACTTCATTGTTCCTCGTGAAAAGAAAAGGAGAGAGAAATGGCTGAAAGCGATCAATTGAGGAACAGTGAAAACAGACGGTTCATCGTTGGGAATCTACATCCAACATACTTATGTTTGCATCCAACATTTTATTACGTGTGATTGGCCTCATAAAAAATAGATTTCTGGAAAGAATATACATTGCCAATTCGAAGTGTGCGGAGTTTGAAAGATGAAACACTGGGTTGTACTTTGTCAAATTGCGATGATATTGTGCGAGTGTGTGCCATTTTGAATAACACGGGGCCAAGTATAGTGTTTGTTTGACGAACAGTAAGATGAAACTTCCTCGTGTTTACTAGTTATTAAAGTACTTTAATAACAGTAAACGACACTTCTCATTTGTGTGTTATCAATTTCTTTTCGTGAGGACGACACAACCACATTTTTTATTAAATGAAACGAAACATAGAATAACAGTGCGAACACCAGAAACAATATTTTACATGTTCTGTAAAAAAATAAAATAAAATAAAAAATGCAGACCTAAGGTAAACAGGCCTCATCTCCCCTTTTTAAATTACGGTACTCTTTGTATGGGCATATTTCTACGACAATGCCCACTAACTTTACGTTTTATCCCCCTGGCACCTATCGGCTATGTCCTATAATCATAAACTATGCAGAATGAATTTCAATGACAAAAACAGGCAAAACACAGCTGATGTATATGAATTGCGGTGACTATGTTTTCAAGCGCATGCCTCCATGTTAAGATGGACGGCACGTTGCAACACGAGATGACGTCATTGTGACGTCACGTTGACTGCGAGAATTGGTGGAGCATGCATGAAAAAAGCTTTAACATTAACATTTTGAACTTCGCAATGCATCTTTAAATTATGTATTAACAGTTACCGGTACACCATCTCTAGCCCAATCTTATCTTTCTAATTTCATTTTTTAAAAATTGTTTTTCTTTTTTTTCTTTTTTTCTTTTTTAATTCTCATGCCATAACTAAAGCGCCCAGTCAGAGACTAGTAGAGTCAGAAGGTATGATCGAATAATGTGTCAATAATTTTTCCGTGGACACATACACTCCACAATCTCTCTGTATGGTGTTTTGTTGGACTGATTATTGAACTCCAGTTAGCAACAAAAGTTAAAAAGGAGTTTGACAGCCTTCAAGACAAAAACATAATTCATTTTAGTCCAAAGTTATATAACATCATTCATAATTTCTTTTCCAATTATTGCTTTTTTTATGCACTGGACAAAACAGGCTAGTTGGAGAAGCTAGCAAAAGCTAGCAAGAGAAAAGCAGAGGGAGACGGAAGCCCAAATCACGGGACTTAGGGACGACCACCTGCCCCAGATGTGGAAGGTACGCAAAGGTAATCAAACCGGTGACATTTCATGTTTGGCAACATTTCAACATTAATACGCCATGTTATCAATGTAGCAGCCTTGGCTAATGTCAACTTCTATATGGTGTGCGATGTACGTACTGCTGCACGCCAATTGCAAGTTCGCGAGGGGCACTTTGGCCAACGACACAAGTGGGGGCAGTGAAGTGAGGCTACATTAAAAGATTGCTCGCGGCTTACAAAGTGCATACTCTACCTTGAACTGTCATTCAAATATAAAATAAGTTAAGCACTATAAATGTACAAAAAAACCACATACTGTAAAACAGTGCCTTTACTTTGATGAAAGAAAATAAAAGTTATGATTCAATACTAAAGATTGGGAGGGACGCTGAGGGTTTTGGGGTTGCCAAACTGAAGTTTGTTAACATTTTGCAAGTTTTATGCAATTTGTTCTCACATATTTTTCCCCAAAATGTTGTCGAGTTCCAACCTTGCGGACATTCTACCTTGCAGCCATTCAACCAGTGTAATTCATTAAAAATATTGTAAATTAATGACATAAATTAAAAAAAATAATAATGACATGGAATTAAAAATTTAAAAAATCATTATACAAGGCAGTATCTCCATATATTTGGCTTCAGGTATTTTCATCAAAGTCTATGAAAACTGGAAAGAAAAACATATGTTTGTTAGTTCCGACTATGTCATGATTCATTGAAGATAATGTGAGACCCCATTGAGGTGGACGCTTCTTTGACAACATAGTAACTTTAAAACCTTTCTTTTGAAAATAAGAGTGTACAACGTGTACTGTGCTGTTGGTATGACCAGTGCGAGAGAACTGGGGATGTTAGTTCACTGTGACACGTCCATTCTTCTGGCATGGTGATGGTTATGGTTTTGCTGCTCAGATGTGAATCTTTCCGAAACTTGTCAGCCTGGTCACTCATCAGTTCAACTATGTTTGCTCTTTTCATTCTTCTTCCTCCTTTCCATGTCATTTCTGAGCTTGAAAAAGCCCTGTGATGTGGGACAGGTCCTTAGAAACCAAATCTAGTTGTAATGTACTTTTTAAAAAACTATTGGAGCTCAGAAAGTTGCATAAATTACACTTTTTGTCTGTCTGTCGCATTTGTTCGATCACTTTTTCATGTTCTGCATAAATTACTGCCCCTTGTGTCTCTCCTTTTCCATTCATTCTGACACAAAAGCCTGCGCTGGAAGCTTCTACAAAGACTAATGTAGTCAGGATTAAGTCCTTTTGCTTATGTTGTGTCCCCATTATTTGCACATTTCCCACAACTCCATGTTATCAGCACTCGAATGCATTTGCAAATACGGCATTTCGACTGCTTTGACCATCTGCACAAAACTGAAGTGTTCACACAGTTTTAGATCAGATCATGTGAATGTTGATGTTGAAAAAGAGTCAAATAAAAATGGTGCATCTGGTTTTATCAGTGTGTCTCGTCGTCAAGGGAATATACTTTATTTTAAACTGATGGTAAAGGCTGATTAGCCTCGGGGTGGACCTCAAAGTGTTCTTTGAAGCTCAACAAAATTGTTTGTGCATAGAGATGTGCGTTTGATGAAAGCCTGATTGACATTTCTTTCATTTTATTGTCAACAACATCCTCTGCCGTCAAATAATTTGTTTGAGGTAAACTACAGGCTACAAACAGAAAACGCTTGAGAGCTCACACACAAGGAAAGAATAGGAAAAAAAAGGTGATAGATTTCTTGCATGTTGCAAAAACTAGGCATGGACAAAATAACTGATATATAAATTGTTTGCTGAGTTCAATTGTGACAGATCTGCGGACTGTGTTGATTTGGACTAAAAACAGTTTTCACCCAGGCTGGCCAAATTACCACACAAGAGCCAAACTAGCACATCAGTATCTCTATTTATATTTTATGGACTGCTGTACCTTAACAAAAAAACAAAAAAACAAAAAAACAAAGAAGAAGTAAGTGACCTTTCTGTCAAAGTGGTGATATAGTTCTGTAAGGGCTTGCTTTTGAATTCATTTCCCTACAGTCCTGTCATGTTCTCTCAATCTGTTGTACCAAGCTTCATTTAGGCAATGGAACACTGCAGATGGTACCTCAATGGTTGTTATCTAGCAGTTATATTGGTACCCTTCACAACTTCTGGCATATACATGTACTGGACAGAAAAGAACAGAACACACAGTACAGCTGGATAGAAACTGGGCCAAACATATTAGAGTTTTTTTTGTTTTGTTTTTCTCTCCGTAATGTCCTATATAATTCATATTCTTTATTTGGGGACTTTTAGCAGATATGAGATTAAAAGCGATTAATTAGATTAATTAATTACAAATCATGTAATTAGATTTTTTTTTTTTTAATCACCTGACAGTACTAATATTTAGGTCATTTATAAGTGTTGCGTTGACTGGAAAGATAATATGCACAGTGAAATGCATACATTACATTACATTACATACATTATGACCTTTTTTATATGTATTTGCAATGGATTCCATTTTCAAATGTGACTATCATAAATACAAGTTCATCACAGAATATTATGATACTATTGTGTGTATGTGTGTGTTGGGTGTTGTGCATGCGTGTGTGTGTGCAATCACCCAAGGCAGACGGTGTGTGTCGGGCATGTGCGCATCTCTCCGCCAGTGCTGCGAGGTAGGGGTGGGAGGTGTCACCTTGCTCAGGGGCTGAGGGGGGTGCGGCACACGAAACTGTGGGAGTCACAAAGACAAATGAAACCACAAGGTTCAGATGGGCCAAGAAGAAGGTCAAAGGTAAAAATCAAATGCCAAGAATGATAGTAAGGATGAAGTGAACAAGAGAGAGAGATGGATGCATTCCAATCGACACACAGTAGTCAAATTATTCTTCACATTAGTTAGCGGTTTTCACTAAATTTAGTATTCAGACAGGAAACAGTGTGATAAAACAAAAGAGTGAGACATAAAACAAAGACTTGTCATCAAAATAACTTCTTATTCACTCCACGGGAAATGCATGATATACTTTGAAGGATGACAACACTGGCTTACACTCTCTTGGAGCACATTTACACGTTGTTAAATGTATATTGTAGTCACTTAAAAATATGGAGGTTTCTCTGTGAAACATACTGTGTTGTTAACATATTTTTGGAAGGAGCAATTCAATATTTTAGGACATGGGTTGATTCAGTGTCATTCAGAGCTTATATGAATGATGGCAAAACCCTCTCTAACTGTTTATTGAACTTACGGCGTTACCTTTGGCAGTGCATTCATACAGAAACACAATCAGAAAATTATTCCTAGACAATACTTTTTATGAGTTCTTCTGGTGTTTGCACTACCAGGAGACTCATATTTATGATTATGAGTAATATGTAATTCCATGACAATTTTTTATAAGGTGGAAATAAAAAGTCTACACATCCCTGTTCAGAAGCTATTCTTTTCTGATATACAAAACGCGATCAGGACAAATCCTTTACTAACTTTTTCCACCATTAATGTGTATAACCTATACAAATTTATTGAAAGTAAAACTGAAATATTTTAGGGAAGTAAAAAATAAACCACTTTAGAGGGGGGGGGGGAACCCCAGAGGCAAACGTGTCAGGGAGGCTGCCAAAAGGCGAACAGCAACATTTAAGAAGTTGGGTAAATTTCTTACAAGTACTAGGGGTGGGACAAAAAACCGATTCGACCGAACCATCGGTCGTCAAGGGGAGCTCAACGGCCGTATCGGTAGCAAACTTGTCAACCGATACAAAATCCGCCGGGAATCCTTAGATACATTGCTTGTAAAGCTGTGGACCGGATATCGCGTTGCTGTGAATCTGTTGCGAGTGAGGGTTTATGGTTTTCATAACAATAGCAAGAGTTCTGCACCGTGCTCTACTTGTTTTGTTTACATTTCAGTAGCATCACTATTCAAGCTACTTCCGTGTTTACAGAGAGCTAGCAAAGTAGCGCTCAGAGACGCTTCATTCCCCGGATGTTGTAAACATAATGCAAAGACGTTACGCACCTTTTTTGGGGGGAGCCTACCGTCAACGCCGTGCTCGCGACACGGCACGCGCGCAGTCGCGCACAACGAGTGACAACATGCAAATGGGGACAGTTAGCAGAAGCCGGTGCCGTACATCTCGATATTTCCCATGGCTATCGAGTCCTCTCGGTGCACTTGTATGTCCCGGGCCGGCGTTGGTACTGCGCGCGAGCCAAAAAGAATAACTCCCGTGACGATCCAATGCATGGATTCAAACGACACAGGTATGTCCCACAGCCAACACACCAGCTAAGCTAAAAGCACACGGCAAGTATCTCATTTCTCAGTTTGTGGCTCCCTGTCAATGTACACAATTAGCATGAGCAGCAGGGAAATGATACGTGCCCGCAATTACGTCATCAAACTCAAAATGAACGACAGCCCAAAAAACAAAACAAACCGTAGTGATTCCGTGGTCATCATCGTGTCTCAGATTAAAAAAACAAAAAAGATGTCATACATTAACCAAAAATGAATGTGATGGCAAAGAAAAACAAAAATTGTTAAAAACAAAAATTGTTGATAAAAAGGTTAGGGCACTTTTGGAAATATTTTTGGATATATTAAGTTGTTAAAATGGGTTTGATAGATTTATTGTTCCATAAGGTGGCTTCATATTTCTTTTGGCTGGACGGTAGGTTTATTTCATGTCTTAAATTTATGTTTCTGAAATACTTCACAATGTGGACATATTCTGTTTAATTGTGTTGGTGTCTTTTTAAAGGTTAAATATTTATATTTCAAATTGAATTATCAGCCTTTTTGTTTTCCTGATCCTGATTTTGAATAAAAAAAAACAACAACCAAAAAACAATTATAACGGTCAATAACAACTAATAAATATTTAAACTGATAACATTTTTCAGTCATATCGCCCAGCCCTTTGTTCCGGTCCATTTAAATAATTGATTCAATATATAAAAATATAGAAGACATTGTTGTTGTTCTTTTTTAACACATTTGTAGATACTGTAAAAATTTGTGGTGTTTTAATATTAATGTTTACAAGCAACCCCTCCGTGAGCCGGCACCTTAACGTGGTGGAGGGGTTTGCGTGTCCCAATGAACCTAGGAGCTATGTTGTCTGGGGCTTTATGCCCCTGGTAGGGTCACCCATGGCAAACAGGTCCTAGGTGAGGGGCCAGACTAAGAACGGCTCAGAAGACCCTTATGATGGAAAATAACTTTGGAGACGCGTTTCCCTTGCCCGGACGCGGGTCACCGGGGCCCCCCTCTGGAGCCAGGCCTGGAGGCGGGGCTCGCTGGCGAGCGCCTGGTGGCCGGGCCTGCACCCATGGGGCCCGGCCGGGCACAGCCCGAAGAGGCAACGTGGGTCCCCCTTCCCACGGGCTCACCACCGGTGGGAGGGGCCAAAGGGGTCGGGTGCAGTGTAGGCTGGGTGGCAGCCAAGGGAGGAGACCTTGGCGGACCGACCCCCGGCTACAGAAGCTGGCTCTTGGGACATGGAACGTCACCTCTCTGGCAGGGAAGGAGCCCGAGCTGGTGTGCGAGGCCGAGAAGTTCCGACTAGATAGAGTCGGACACGCCTCCACACACAGCTTGGGCTCTGGTACCAGTCCTCTTGAGAGGGGTTGGACTCTCTTCCACTCTGGAGTTGCCGACGGCGTGAGGCGCAGAGCAGGTGTGGGCATACTTATTGCCCCCCGGCTCGGCGCCTGTACGTTGGGGTTTACCCCGGTGGACGAGAGGGTAGCCTCCCTCCGCCTTCGGGTGGGGGGACGGGTCCTGACTGTTGTTTGTGCATATGCACCAAACAGCAGCTCAGAGTACCCACCCTTTTTGGAGTCCTTGGAGGGTGTGCTGGAGAGCGCTCCCTCTGGGGACTCCCTCATCCTACTGGGGGACTTCAACGCTCACGTGGGGAATGACAGTGAGACCTGGAGGGGCGTGATTGGGAGGAACGGCCCCCCTGATCGGAACCCGAGCGGTGTTCTGTTATTGGACTTCTGTGCTCGTCACGGTTTGTCCATAACGAACACCATGTTCAAGCATAAGGGTGTCCATATGTGCACTTGGCACCAGGACACCCTAGGCCTCAGTTCGATGATCGACTTTGTAGTCGTGTCATCGGATTTGCGGCCGCATGTTCTGGACACTCGGGTGAAGAGAGGGGCGGAGCTGTCAACTGATCACCACCTGGTGGTGTGTTGGCTCCGATGGTGGGGGAAGATGCCAGTCCGACCTGGCAGACCCAAACGTATTGTGAGGGTTTGCTGGGAACGTCTGGCGGAATCCCCTGTCAGAAAGAGTTTCAATGCCCACCTCCGGCAGAGCTTCTCCCTTGTCTCGGGGGAGGCGGGGGACATTGAGTCCGAATGGGCCATGTTCCGCGCCTCCATTGTTGAGGCGGCCGATCGGAGCTGTGGCCGTAAGGTGGTCGGTGCCTGTCGTGGCGGCAATCTTCAAACCCGCTGGTGGACACCAGCGGTAAGGGATGCCGTCAAGCTGAAGAAGGAGTCCTATCGGGCCTTTTTGGCCTGTCGGACTCCGGAGGCAGCTGACAGGTACCGGATGGCCAAGCGGAACGCGGCTTCGGCGGTTGCTGAGGCAAAAACTCGGACATGGGAGGAGTTCGGTGAGGCCATGGAAAACGACTTCCGGACGGCTTCGAGGAAATTCTGGTCCACCATCCGGCGTCTCAGGAGAGGAAAGCAGTGCACCATTAACACTGTGTATAGTGGCGATGGGGTGCTGCTGACCTCGACTCGGGACGTCGTGAAGTGGTGGTGGGAATACTTCGAAGACCTCCTCAATTCCACCAACACGTCTCCTTTTGAGGAAGCAGAGTCTGGGGACTCTGGGGTGGGCTCTCCTATCTCTGGGGTCGAAGTCACTGAGGTGGTTGGCAGGGCCCCGGGGGTGGATGAGATCCGCCCGGAGTTCCTAAAGACTCTGGATGTTGTGGGGCTGTCATGGTTGACACATCTCTACAACATCGCGTGGACATCGGGGACAGTGCCTCTGGATTGGCAGACCGGGGTGGTGGTCCCCCTTTTTAAGAAGGGGGACCGGAGGGTGTGTTCCAACTACAGAGGGATCACACTCCTCAGCCTCCCTGGTAAGGTCTATTCAGGGGTGCTGGAGAGGAGGGTCCGTCGGGAGGTCGAATCTCGGATTCAGGAGGAGCAGTGTGGTTTTCGTCCTGGCCGTGGAACAGTGGACCAGCTCTACACCCTCCACAGGATCCTCGAGGGTGCGTGGGAGTTCGCTCAACCAGTCCACATGTGTTTTGTGGATTTGGAGAAGGCGTTCGACCGTGTCCCTCGGGGAGTTCTGTGGGGGGTGCTTCGGGAGTACGGGGTGCCGGGCCCCTTGATACGGGCTGTTCGGTCCCTGTACGACCGTTGCCAGAGTTTGGTCCGCATTGCCGGCAGTAAGTCGGATTCGTTTCCGGTGAGGGTTGGACTCCGCCAAGGTTGCCCTTTGTCACCGATTCTGTTCATAACTTTTATGGACAGAATTTCTAGGCGCAGCCGAGGCGTGGAGGGGTTCCGGTTTGGTGGCCTCAGCATTGCATCGCTGCTCTTTGCAGATGATGTGGTGCTGTTGGCTTCATCAGGCCGGGGCCTTCAGCTCTCACTGGAGCGGTTCGCAGCCGAGTGTGAAGCGGCTGGGATGAGGATCAGCACCTCCAAATCCTGGTCCTCAGTCGGAAAAGGGTGGAGTGTCGTCTTCAGGTCGGGGATGAGATCCTGCCCCAAGTGGAGGAGTTCAAGTATCTTGGGGTCTTGTTCACGAGTGAGGGTAGGATGGAGCGGGAGATTGACAGGCGGATCGGTGCAGCGTCTGCAGTGATGCGGACTCTGTATCGGTCCGTCGTGGTAAAGAAAGAGCTGAGCCAAAAGGCAAAGCTCTCGATTTACCGGTGGATCTACGTTCCAACCCTCACCTATGGTCACGAGCTGTGGGTCGTGACCGAAAGAACAAGATCCCGGTTACAAGCGGCCGAAATGAGTTTCCTCCGCAGGGTGTCCGGGCTCTCCCTTAGAGATAGGGTGAGAAGCTCGGTCATCCGGGAGGGACTCGGAGTCGAGCCACTGCTCCTCCGCGTTGAGAGGAGCCAGCTGAGGTGGCTCGGGCATCTGGTTCGGATGCCTCCTGGACGCCTCCCTGGGGAGGTGTTCCGGGCATGTCCCACTGGCGGGAGGCCGCGGGGACGACCCAGGACACGCTGGAGAGACTATGTCTCTCGGTTGGCCTGGGAACGCCTCGGGATCCCACCGGAGAAGCTGGTTGAAGTGGCTGGGGAGAGGGAAGTCTGGGTTTCCCTCCTGAAGCTGCTGCCCCCGCGACCCGACCCCGGATAAGCGGAAGAAGATGGATGGATGGATGGATGGATGTTTACAAGCAACAAATGTCACTAAGTTTTGAATATTGAAATTAATCGTATCGAATCGAAAATTGTATCGTTCCCAAACTTAATCGAACCGTATCGAACCGTTCTGTTCTGAAAGATAATCGTTTTTCAATCGAATCGCAACTTGTGTATCGAGATACATATCGAATCGGCCTCATGTCAGAGATTCCCACCCCTAACAAGTACAGGAGTGTATTTCACAAAGGAGGTTCAACAAACTGTGAGATTAACCCTGAACAACAAGTTGACATACTCTCAGATAGGAGACTCTACATTTTCGGTTCCAGTCCAGCTGTTTCCAGTGAGTTATATCAACGCTGAGTAGTCTCACCTGGATTTACTCCCAGAATTAAAAGACCGCCTCAATGGAGCTCCGATTCGTCGAGTCACCATGGCAACGGGGAAGCCGAGCTCGGCGCCACCCTCTGCTTCCACATTGTTTTTTGTGTTTTTTTATTTTATATTTTTGCCCCTTTTCAGCCCAAAATCTTAATGTGATCATATGTCAAATTTAAGCATGTCTTTATTATAAAAATAAATAAATAAATAAATAAATAAATAAAAAGAAATAAGTGCAACACCGCAGCGGCTCCCCATAAAGGAAGGTGTCATGGGAGAACATTGCTGCTCGGGTCAATGCGTAAATTTAAATGTATAGTTCTTTGCAATCACAATATTACAGGGGAAACCTGTTGAATGATGAGCTCATTAATTCATTTCATTTAGATCCTGCGAGGGCAGGGCTCGATAGTGCGAGCATTTCACTCGCAAATGCAGGCAACTTTTAAGTGCGTGCTGGTGAACAAAAATGCCGCGCGCGCAGCGCGGGTGCATTA
Source organism: Festucalex cinctus (assembly GCF_051991245.1). Lineage (NCBI taxonomy): Eukaryota > Metazoa > Chordata > Actinopteri > Syngnathiformes > Syngnathidae > Festucalex > Festucalex cinctus. The sequence goes on from NC_135411.1 coordinate 44,202,540, forward strand.
ATGCTCCCTCTGCACTATGTTTAAAACGTACATTCAAAGTCGCCGTGTCCTCCCCTGGCTCTCTCGTAAAAAAAAAAAAAATACAATTGCGCGTGTACAACGCTCGCTGGTGTTCTCATTCACTTGAATGAGAGCACCTGCGGGAGAGCTCTCCATTCACAAATACCTTTTCGACTCACGAGCCGGTCGTGAATCTTCAATATTTCATCCATGGTGGTCCATATGAAATTGAAAATATGGTTCAATATTGGCATGACTTGCCACTCGTGAAATGTTATGGCAGATCCGCATGCATTGGGGAATGCAAGCTTGGCTTGGAGAGTTTAAATGATCCCGCCCCCTTCCCACCGCACGCCTCCTGTAACGGAAAAGCAATGGAGGCGGATGTGGTGTGGTAGCGTGAAGCGTGCTGTGCGGGGCTCAGGGAAAAGCGGCAGCGAATTTTTAAAAAATGAAGCGGTCTATTGGTGATTATTTTCTAAAACAAAATGAGAATGATGGTGGTAAAGGAGGGCCAGCGGACGGTGCCAAATCAAACGATACAGATTATTCTGCTCGTCAGAAGTTTTAGTTTGAATTTGTGCAGTCTTTAAGCGCCCTCCTGTGGTTGCTAGGTTTAATGTTTTTGTTCAGTAAAAAAGAGAAAGACACCACTCCAATGTGACAGCACGCAACGCCGACACGTTCATTGTTACTCAGACTGTTGGATCTTATTTTTGTTTTTGCTTTGGATAAGAATTATCCGTAAGTACATGCGATGTCAATATAAAAACAGTGTAGATATATTTTAGTTAATTAGCACAATTAGAGACTGTTGAATATGCAATGTAACTAGCTACTAGCATGAAAAGGTGTCGTGTGTTAGCTCATATTACATTGTTTGTTATTTTATTTTCTAGTGTTACGCCGACTTAAAGAGGGTAATGGTCAGTGACCATTGTTCAAATTAACGGCACAAAAGGAAAACGAAGTCTGGTTATTTGGAATGCCGTTAACTCGCTGTCTAGCTGGTGAAATCTAGAAGCTTCGGAGCGAGGACAGCATACAGATGAAAAGGTCAGGGGAGCAGCGGTTGAGGAGTAGGTGAAGAAAAAAAAAAGTACTTTTACTGAGCTAAACAAAACAATGTAGACGTGAGATGAGTTATATGAAATTATTGACTTGTTTTGATAGCCACTGCCGTTGCAGGCAAAACCTCGTGTTCCAATTAAATATTTTGCAAATATATCGAGTTGCGTATGCCTAAGGTCATGCTTGCACCTCCACAAAAATGGTGCGACCAAATCCTGTGCTGTGCGAGCAACTAAAAATGTTACTCGCACCAGTGCTAGTAGTGGAAAAGTTAGTGTAGAGCCCTGGAGGGAGAAGCGCACTTGATTTAATATGAATATAAAACACTAAGATGAAATATAAAAACATTATTCAAACGGGTATAAGAAAAGAAAACGGAGCACAATACATGCTGCAATGTGAGCGCATATGACTACGTCTGGTAATGTTGCAAATGACGGATTGAAGTTGTGTATGTAGATGATGGACTGTGATGTGAAATGCTGTACCGCTCAAAAAGGTAACTGTGCGGAAATGCCAGATATACGCGGTCAGATAACATTCCTGTGACGAATATTTTATTCCCTGCGCAATTAAGCAGCACCTTCATCAATAGGGTTATTGTCAAGAGAACATGCCATGTTGGTGACAAAAGTGAACTTTACGCTATAGACTATAGGTGTATTTACGCAATGACAAAACTGCTACCGACCAGGTTAGGTTGATGGCCCATGTTACTACGGTAACCGACCGAGACCGTAAATGATCTCTTTTTATGAAAGAGGCTAGAGTTCCCTCTTATCCTCTTGTTTCAGTTACCTCCCTTTCCAAAACGAGTTTCCCACTTTTCAGGGTTTCTTTACCCAGATTTCTCACTAACCTGCTTTGTGAAATACACCCCAGGCTGTTTAGTACATGTGACAACAATTTTCCGTCTTCATCTTGTGTCAGGGCTATGGGATAGTGGCAAGATACGTAACTCTAAGGGTGTACCTTAAAATTCAAGTTTGAATTTTTTTTAAGGTGCCACTCTCCAACAATGTTCCAAATAATGAAAAAAATGCTTTATAACATTTTATAGCAGTACTATTAATTTAGTGGTGCCATACATCATACTTTATCCATTTTATCAATCCATCCATGAATCCATCTGAACAGCTTAACCCCACGAAGGTGGTGGGTATGCTGTAGCCTATCCCAGCTTCAGGCAGCAGGCGGGGTACACCATGAACTAATGTGCAAGTGTGAGTTGCAGACTGTTTTGTTTTTTTGTTTTTTTCGTGACAGTTGCTCGGTGTACAGCAGGCCTCGGTGAAATTAAACATATGGCCTGTTGTTCTTTGCTGAACTGTTTTAAATCTTTTTTCTTTTTCTTTTTTTTTGTTTTTGTTTTTTGGCATGACCTGCTCGTTTAAGGTCATACCACAATATCTCAATTGGATGTAAGTCCGGACTTTGACTTGGCCACTCCAAAACCTTAATTCTAGGTTATTTTGAGCTATTCAGAGATGGATTTGCTGGAATGTTTCAGGTTGTTTTAATGTTGCATAACCCCTTGCGCTTGAGGGCACAAACTGATGGCCGAACATCGGAGAAGGGACTAAACTTCTTTTATGGAACAAAACGCCTCAGTAGTACTAAGTATTGAACTGTGATTGAATTTTTATTTTTTATTTTATTATTATTATTAATTCAATCTCTGGTGTAATAACCTTATTTATTGATTGCTTGAATTATTTTTTATTTTATTAGCTGTTCTTAATAAAGTCAAGTCTAAGTCTAAGATAATTTCAAGGAGAAGATATTTCTCTTTCATTTGTGAGTGTCATCACATCACGTCACGTTTTCTCAGCGGAAGACACAACGCCGGGTCACGTGTACCAACATATGGAAGCGGCGAGCACTAGGAGACGTAAACAATGGAAGAAGCAGGAGGACCTCCACAAACGGGTGCATTTACTCATTGTAAATACAGCCATTACTTCGCATTTGTGTCCAGTAAAGACTACAAAAAACTCTCATGGGCATATTCAGTAAGAATGCGCTGCGTCCGGTCATAGCGCGAAATATTGCACCACAACTGCCCACCTATTCACTAAGGATATTGCTCTAATCATATACCGGCGCAAACACGCCCACAAAACTGACATCTTGGAGCAAATTTGCACCTGATTTACTACACATGGCAATGGATTTGCGCCAAGAACATGGTTGTTATAGTAACAGTTGCAAGAAAGATGACATCATCAGAAAGCGAGGTTGGACCGAGAGGAAGCGTTTAGAGAGCCATTAAGCTGTACAGAGCAGAGAGGACGACAACTGTGTCATTCATTCATAAAGTTCAAATTATTGGTGCGATCGTTTTTTTAAAATATATTTTCAGAGGTTGGCGTGGACGTACAGTATGCATCTGGCACGTAAAAATGATCGTAAAATGCCTCCCCAACATTGCCGTTCAGCCCGGGTTACGATATGTGTCCTAAACCAACATTGGGGAATCTCTCTCTCTCTCTCTCTCTCTCTCTCTCTCTCTCTCTCTCTCTCTCTCTCTCTCTCTCTCTCTCTCTCTTTCTCTCTCTCTCTCTCTTTCTCTTTCCCTCCCCTCTCTCTCCCCTCTCTCTCCTCTCTCTCTGCATGAACAGCCAGAGAGCGACAGTGCACCGTGCCATGCACTGCTGTCATGATCCCGGGATCGGGGTTGTAGCAGGTTAATACATGCTTTCCGAAAACGTTATTTGCATCACGCAAACTCGGTGTTGCTATTTGCGCTGGCGTTAGTGAATTAGACGCTATATATCAATGAGTTTCATTTGCATTGAGGTGGGCATATTTTGCGTGAAATGTATGCAAATTACCTCATTTACATATGCGCAAATAACACCGGCGCACTGTGACGCAATCTGTTTGTCAGAGCACTTAGTGACGGATTTCCCCATCTCCACGTGTTTAGTGAATTAGGCGCTCCCGGATTGCTCCATTTTTAACGGTTAGCACTGTGCAAAGGCGACGCAGACCTTTAGTGAATAGGCCCCTCAGTGTGTTGCAAACTTTGCGCTGGCTAAAAACTCAACATCCAATGTGAAGAAACACATCACAGCACAGCACGATACAACTCGAAGCAAAGCCGACAGGTAAGGAGAAAACAAGCAGTTCTCGACCCCCAGAAAATTTTTTTAGCTGTAAAAGTTTAGTGCAATTAAAAAGAAACCAAAAATTATTCAACTATGCAAAAGATACAGTATACTATGAAGCTATCTGGAAGCAAACTAATCCTTCTTAACATATTGCACTCTTCTCAGGCATCAAGCATTTTTTTTTTTTATGTATAAGGTAGTTAAATCCCGCAAGTAAAATTAGGAAAATGCATTGTGCTAAAGAAAACCAAAATTTAATTGGTTTATCTAAACACAGTTTCATTCTTCCGTTTTCTCCCATCATCTTTAATGCAGTAACATCACATTGGTGCTGCTCCATAAACCGTTGAAATATGAGTGAAAATGGTACTCGGCCTGCATTGAAACTGGCCACATTCATCACAACAACCTATGACTACATAGGACACAATCGTATTTCAAAATTAAACATGCATTCTCATTCCACAGTCCACTCCTCTTCCAATGACACAACATGAATAAAACATTAAATCACAGATTCCTACACCACATTGTTTAAATAATGTATTTTGTATTGTTTTCTGAGCTACTGTATATAAAACTGAAAGATTGACATGTATTGACATGATGCAGTCCTAGAGCTGTTGCTTAAAAACTGACCCTCACAGTGGTTCTAATGAAACTGATGGTGAAACAGCATACACAATTCATGCAATTTATGTGCATTCATTCACTCAAATTCTCGTCCCAATCTCAGACACACAAGTAACTTGACAAATGCTGATAATAATCATTGTACCACTGAGCATACAAAGACTGCATTACTCACAGTTACATGGACGAGGGCAACTTTCCCTTTTGTTATACACAGAAGGCTTGACAATCATTATTTTTTTTTTCCTATTAGGACTTTAGTTGAAGACCTCAACATAAAGTTTTACACGACTTGCTGCATATTGCTGGTGTCAGGCTGAAACCTTGTACCGCCAAAAAAAACTTTTCAGAAGACCCCAACCACGGCATGTTTGCTCAACAATAAACTTTGCATCATCAAAGAGAGCAAGCCATTTTGTAGCACATACTCAACGTTAGTGATATTCAGATTTTGATACTCTCAAAACTTCTCATTCAAATGTTTGCAACCAAAGTTCCTAGCATGTAGTTCCACCCTTTCTTTGAGAAAAATACGCCCCTAATGTCAAATAAAACCTGTAAATCTTGTAAAATGTCAGTATATTTTGAGGCTTTAACTCAGTGAGTGTATCAAACACATTAACTCCCACAAGTGTGCGTAGCTTTTCTTTTCTTTTTATATCAATTCCACCACAGAGGGGAACCAGAAAGATAGAAATCATTGAGATTATACTGTCTGTAACTGTCAGACTGGATAATGATAAAGCAAAAATATAAAATCAAAAGCGCTGTGCACTTCTTGCACAAATGAGAAAATGCAAATAGCAGTCACCACATTGAATTTCCATGCATTCAAAAGACCAAATGAAACTGACTTAAAATAACAGTGAGAGATAGAGAGAGAGAGAGAGAGAGAGAGAGAGAGAGAGAGAGAGAGAGAGAGAGAGAGAGAGTTCTAAAAATTAAAAAAAAACATACAAACTAACGGCTGTCACACTAACCTGGTTGTTTGAAGCATAGTCAAGGCTCGTTTCTTGCATATTCAAGAACATGTTGTCTCCTTCCAACTGCGGGGAGAATAAGGAAAAGCAAGAATGTCAGTTATGACAAAAACACGCAGTATTATTTGTGATGTTGCTAAAATAAAACCAACAAAAAATACAAATACAGGCAGCTAAAACATTGCAACTGTTTCCATTTAGAATTAAAAAAAAATGAACTTTTGCATATTAAATAACATCTTGTAAATGAGGAACAACCTAAATAAACATTCTGGCGCACAAGGTGCCATAAAATGTACTTAAATTACTATGACGACAGCTCTTATATGGAGAAGATATGATCTGCAGTGTTGTTCCCCTTCATGGTGACTTTTTCCTGCATCCTTCATACATCGGGAAATTATTTTTCTGTACTCTAACAAAAACATAAAACCCTCTCACATTTCTTCAGGCCTTCTTTATAGATGATATTGCTATCACCTGGGCTGTATTCAGCGTTTTGAACAACCGTAACTTCTTTGCCATCTTCTTCTTCTTGTCCTATCGTTTTCATGTTATTCTTCATTTTTTCTTCGCAATCACAGTTCACACCAAATGGAAGCAGCTAAAAGACTACTACTCTTAGAGACGCTAATTACCGTACTAACAATTACAAATATTAATGCTAACCATTTGATGACCCGTTTCATTCGCCATAGAGCTCCTCCTTGTTTGTTCAAATTACACAAACCACATATAATTATGGATTGAAGCTGTATGATATTGCACCCATGAAATGTTGACGCCATATTTACTTCCTTATTTTCCCTTTTTACCTCCTCTATCCATCTAGTTTATGTGGCAGTATCTGATTTCGCCCTTCCTGGGCCTGCACTGCAGTAAAACATGTATGTAACTACGTACGTGTGACACACTGTAACAACCACTGAACAGCCTCACATACACTCACAACTCCCATAGAGAGAATATTACAAGGCCGCTTCTGTCAAAATTTGATGGATGACATTCTTAATTAGATTAGGGGGGTCATGTGTGGGTCATGACCCCTCCCTAATGAAGATTAATGACCCTTTAATGACTTCCAGATGTCATATAATGAAGATTAATGACCCTTAATGACTTCCAGATGTCATATAATGAGGGTTAATGACCTTTAATGACTTCCTGATGTCATTTAATGAGGGTTAATGACCCTTAATGACTTCCTGATGTCATTTAATGAAGATTAATGACCCCTAATGACTTCCTGATGTCATTTAATGAAGATGAATGACCCTTAATGACTTCCTGATGTCATTTAATGAAGATTAATGACCCTTTAATGACTTCCAGATGTCATATAATGAGGGTTAATGACCTTTAATGACTTCCAGATGTCATTTAATGAGGGGTAATGACCTTTAATGACTTCCGGATGTCGTTTAATGAGGATGAATGACCTTTAATGACTTCCGGATGTCGTATAATGAAGATGAATGACCTTTAATGACTTCCGGATGTCGTTTAATGAAGATGAATGACCTTTAATGACTTCCAGGTGTTATATAATGAAGATGAATGACCCTTAATGACTTCCTGATGTCATTTAATGAAGATTAATGACCCCTTAATGAAGATGGATGATGTGTAGGTGGTGTTCCTACCTGTTTTTGCAGATATCATGGCTGACCCGGGTTCAAATGCTAATTGTTTGGTTAACTTCCGGATCCGGTGCACGCCCCCTAGATTGAGTGAACAATGAATAATAATGAGATTGAATGACGTGATCGGAGGGAGTAGTTTAGTATGGGTAAAACCGCCGGGGGGAAAAGTACTAGCCATTTCTATTATGGTGAAGGGGGAAAAGTATGCGCAAACACGGCTCAAAGATTGTATTTTAGAGGTTGTAAAACAAGAAGTATAAGGTAAGGTTAAACTGTGATACGCTGGTTGGTATTATGAAATTAAAAAACATGAAGTTATACATTATATGTAAAAATGTTGTAAGAGTCGTTCGTGACTGCTGGGGTTGAATCTGAAAATAAACGGATAAAACTATATAATTTCCCCTTACTGATATAGTTACTATCTGACATTTTTGTTCAATATTTCTGTGAGTAGGGGGAAGCATATGCAGTCAAAGATTCATGGGGAGGTCAAATGTATGTCTGTGCTTGTGTGCGCGTACGCGCATGTATGGCTGCATGAGGGTCAAAGAAGTGTGAGGACAGACGGGCGGCTGAAGAAGTGTGAGGTAAACGATGGCTATAATGTTGTTAGTTTGAAAGACAACGCTTCCTAAAATATATTACAAAAATAAGCATGTACTCTGACGGTTACATTTATATCAGTATCAATTTTACAAAAGGAAAATGGTGAGCAGGTCTCCTCACCCCTTGTGAGAACAGAGGGGTTGCTGGTCATAAAATTAAATTAGGCTGAAGAAGAACGGACACGCAACTAATTGTGAGGGTCATTTCTGAGGGTCTAATAGAAATTTCTGGATTTTAAATTGCGTTTTGCACACCCTCCTCAATGTATAAATATGAGGCCTTCGCAATGCCACACTCACTTCTCTGAAAAATTCTCAAGAGGTATCGGCTCTGAGCTTCCAAGATCTCAAGGTAATTAACTCTTGATATTATCTATATATGTATATATACTCATACAAATGAGGCACTTATATTCACTTCTATTAATGTTTTTGCTATGAAATTAAAAAAAAACGACATCTTAATGAAGCTTCTGGAAAAGCAAGCATCTTAGTGAGTGATTTATTTATTTAATGGAATGATGCATGCCTTTATTTTTATACTTATAGCGTTTATTTTATTTTTAAGTTATGAGAGATTTTGGAATAAGTCTGTATCAATATGTATTTTTGTTTTATATTTATTTTAATTTTATAGAGTTAGGAGAGTTTTTTTAATTTTATTTTATTTTTTATTTTTTTTGAATGAGTGAATGAGTTCGTATTTTCTTATTTTAAATTAGAATTTTTACAGAATTAGAAGCGTTGTTGGATGAAATTCAACTGTATTATTATTCAGCGTCACAAGATGGCGATGTTGTGCCAGGAATCCGGCGTAAGTATTTCTTATTTTGAAACGTTTAGAGCTTTTTCTTGCTTTAAAATTAACTGTTACTAATGGATATTTACAGAATTGAATGAGGATGTGAACGAGAGGATTAGACAGCCGGAGATTTTCGTAATTACGAGTGATGAGGAAGAATTGGATGACGAATTATCTGCAGGAGTGAACGGTAAATTTCCTTTTTTTAAATAAAATAAAACCTATGTATTACTATTTTTTAAATGAACCGGTAATGTTGTATGATTATAGGTGGTGATATACTGAGCGAGACGGTCCCAGAGACTGCTCAACCTGAGGTCATAATAATATCTGACGAAGAAGAAGAAGAAGGAGAAGAAGAAGAAGAGATATTAAGGCGTGAAAACGTGAGGGCCGAAGAGGAAGGTGAATTCGTCGGGTTTCCACCGATTGAAAGCGAATCTGAAATGGAAAACTCTGAGGGGGGTGACATGGATTTAGATAATGTAGGTCAAGGTTTGGCTGAAATTGTAAATGCCTTAAACGATGAGATCTCTATGCAAATCGAGCCTTTTCAAATGCCTGATGAAATCGGCGGCGATGATGGCGATCCGTTTGTGGCTATAAGACACATTGAGGATTTTATTGATTTCTTTAATCCTTTAGAGAGGGCTCTTGCACGTCTTAACCAGTCATCTTCAAACGACGAAGCCGTTGAGGACATACTTGAACCAGACATACATAGAAATGACCAACAGCAATCCTCTGTATCATTTTCACAACATCCCCAGACACACCCACGCAATCAAATGCAATATGCAGAAGGTAGCAGCAGTACACATTACCGACAAGAACATACTCCAGATAGACAAGACCTCCAACACCAGCCACACCCACACAATCAAACGCAACATGTAGAAGGTAGCAGCAGTACACATTGCCAGCAGACACTTGTGTCAAATACACAAAACTTTCAATACCAACCATACACGCACAATCAAACGCAACAGACAGAAGCTGATGGTAGTAGTACACCAGCTAGACAAGACCTCCAACAACAGTCTCGGGTACATCGACACATTCAAGCAGAACATCCCCCAGCACCAACCCCCAGTACACATTCCACCTTGCAACAATCTTCAGACACAAACAGACAGGTGGGGGGACAAGTTAGGCGTCCGAATTTTAACAACTTGGAGATAAGACGACATCTAAATACGACGAGACCCGAAGACCCCCTTGATTTTGCAGCCTTCTACACAAACATTGGCAATAATTTGAATGAAGCTGTGCAGGAGGTAATCAGATCGACTAGTCGCGGTGATATAGTCCAAGCAGAAATAGTGGGTGAAAATGTGAGGGAGCACTGTTACCTAGATGCTGTTAATGACCCGAATGACGTAACTGACGCAGTCCATAATTTGCTAGATCGCATCGCACAATCTAATACAGAGGTACTGGCCGACAATAGTCTAGAACTTGTTGTACAGATTGTATTTGATGTTAATGGCGGAGGAGGTGCCAAACGCAAACTAATTTTGACTACAAATGATGAAATGGTTCAAAAGAAGAAGAGATGTTTGTACATAACGTATGACAAAAATGATAAATTATGCTTTGCTAGATCGTTAGCATACCTGCTTGACGGATCGTTGACTGTTGATCAGGCTACACAGAGGGCTCGTTATTTACAGCAAAGCGTGGGGTTGACTTGTGAGACTGCCGTTAGTCTGAGGGACGTACACAAATTTGAAACGCTTGTGAAACGCAAAATCGTTATAGCTTATAGAGCGGATTGCGAACGCCCCCTGTCTTTTTTTGAGACGCAATACCCCAAATCAGAGGACTCAGTGTTCTTACTGCTATTAGACGGACACTATTATGGAATAAAATCGGTTAAGGAGTTCATAGGGAAATCCTACTTTTGCAGACAATGTTACAAAGGGCATAAAAACCAAGAACAACATAGTTGTGAGGGGCATTGTCACATCTGTCTCGACCCTACCTGCAAACAACAACCGTTCAAAGCCATTTATTGTAACGATTGTAACAAAATATGTCAGAACGAGAGTTGCTTCGTTAAACACAAAGAACGCAGACAGACCTCAAAATCCGAGACTAGCAACTGTGAGAAATACAAAAAATGTAGCGAATGCAGTGTGGAATATTACGTCAAATCACAGGGGGAGAATGTTAAACATAAATGCCCTCAAGCCAAATGCACAGTATGTGGAGAGGTTCTACCTAAGGGCGGTGCTGAGGCGAGAGGAAACCCTCATCTGTGTTACATGCAGCCTCTAAAACCGGAAGCGCCTTGTAAACAAATAATTTACTACGATTTTGAAACATTCGTAGGTGCTGACGGTAAACACAAACCCTACCTAGTGTGTACCAAATCGACAAAGGGGGTGGAAAAACATTGGTTGGGTCTTGATTGCGTCGAACAATTTCTTGATTATGTCAGGAACCCTCGTTTTGAACAGTCTAAACTAATCGCTCACAACGCCAAAGGTTTTGACGCTTACATCATTCTAAACAAAATGGTAGACATGGGGGTTAATGTCAGCGTCATTATGCAAGGGAGCAAAGTCATTTGTTTCTCAGATACGGACTACAAACTGGGGTACATCGACTCCTTGTCCTTCCTCACGATGCCCCTCAGCTCCTTGCCTAAAGCTCTAGGTTTCATCGATCAAACTAAAGGGTATTTCCCCCATGGCTTTAGCTCTCTAGACCATTTAAATTACATCGGTCCCTACCCTGATCCAAAATATTATGGGGTAGAGCGTATGTCGACGGTCCATCGTACAAAGTTTTTTGAATGGTACGAGGTAGCGTGTAAGGGAACCTTCAATTTTGCTCAGGAAGCTCTAATGTACTGCAGAAATGATGTGAATATTTTGGCGACAGCTTGTGAGAAATTTAGAGAGGAGTTTCTTAATGCGACTGGTACAGACCCGTTCAATTCTGTAACTATCGCCTCCTCCTGCATGAAGGTGTTCCGGAACAATTTCCTAACACCTAAAACATTGGCTATTACGCCGACCGATAATTACATACAACAATCCAAATCATTCTCACGCGATTCGATCCAATACCTAATGTGGGTGGCGCACAGCCAAAAAATACCTATTATTCACGCCTTAAACAAGGGGGAGGTCAAGATCGGGCAGTACTATGTAGACGGGTACGCTTTGATAGACGGCGTAAAATATGTATGGGAATATCTCGGATGTTTCTATCACGGATGCCGTGAATGTTACGATCCTACTCAAAAGTGTCCTATGAGTAAACGACCGTTTCAAGAAAAGTTTGACAGGGTTAAAAAGAAAATACAGGATCTAAAAGTCAAGCACGGTGTACAGCTTGTGTTGATGTGGGAGCATGAGTGGCTGCGGTTAAAAAAGTCAAATCCGGATGTAAGAGAGTTCTTGCGCAATTCAAAATTCCCTGAGCCTCTTATACCACGTAAAGCTCTTTTTGGAGGGAGAACGAATGCCTTCGTGTTACGTTATACGGCTGCCCCCGGTGAACGTGTAATGTACGTCGATGTTACATCGCTTTATCCTTTTGTCAACAGCACATGTGCCTATCCGTTAGGACATCCTACCATCATTCACGACAATTTCGATGACCCCCAAAAGTATTTTGGGTTCATCAGAGCTAAAGTCAACCCTCCACGAGGCCTCTATTTCCCCCTGCTGCCCTACAAAACGGCAAGAGGTAAACTGGTGTTTACACTTTGTCGCACGTGCGCAGAACTTAACAATCAAGAAAGTTCGTGTTCGCATAACGATGACGAGAGAGCCTTAACCGGTGTTTGGGTTACGCCTGAATTCAACAAGGCTCTCGAGCTGGGCTACACCGTATCACAAATTACGGAGGTGTGGCATTTTGACTCGTCGAGTAGCGACGTCTTCAAAGCATACATCGATACATTCCTTAAAGGGAAGCAAGAGGCCTCGGGGTATCCTTCCTACGTCGTTGATCAGGCAGGTAGGGAAAAGTACATCGAAAACTATGAGACTCACCAAGGTATTAGACTAGACCCCTCAAAAATAAATGTGAATGCGGGTAAGAGGCAGGTGTCTAAATTATGCCTCAACAACTTCTGGGGCAAATTGGGACAGCGTGATAATTTGGATAAAACAGAGATTGTAAGCAGCACAGAACGCTTCTTTGAATTGTTATTTTCGGGGGTGTACGAGATCAAAGCCTTTCACTTCCTCAACGATCAAAGGTCGATCGTACAGTACAGCTACCACCGACGTTGCAACGTCCCCCCCTCCAAAACCGCTAACATCTTTGCAGCATGCATGACCACGGCTTATGCACGTCTAAAAATGTACGCATATTTGGAGCGACTGCAGACGAGTGTTTTGTACACCGACACGGACAGCCTCGTCTATGTAGTCAAAGACGGCGAAAGTCCTTTGGAATTAGGTGACTATTTGGGGGATTTGACTGACGAGTTGGGAGGAGATAGCATTCAGGAGTTTGTTTCAGCGGGTCCTAAAAGTTACGCCTACCAAACTAGGAACAGCATGAAAACGGTAATGAAGGTAAAAGGTATCACACAGACCCATGACACTTGCAAACGCGTCAATTTTGACAGCATCAAGAATTTAGTCGAAGGGTACATTGACTCATCAGGCACACAAACCAGAACGATTGAAACGCCTCAACACACTATCGTGCGTAACAAAAAGGGTTTTCACCTAAAAAACAGGTCATTCATGAAAAAGTTCAGGGTAGTATATGACAAGAGACGTCTTATCCCCCACGGACACACCCTGCCTTTCGGTTATTAGTGTGTTTTGTGAAATGGAGTTAAATCAAGTTGATTTTGATCCGAGGCTTCAACCCCCCTTTTCTTGTTTAATATCTGGACCAAGCGGTTGTGGAAAAACATATTTTGTAAAAAGTATCTTGGAAAATTGTAACCATGTTATGAAAAGTCTTCCTGACAATGTTGTATGGATCTACACTTCTTTTCAACCTCTGTACGAGGAACTTCAAAAGCTGAATAAAAATATTAACTTTGTGAAAGGTCTCCCTGATTCTTTTGAGGATGAAAGTTTGTTTCCAGCGCGTCAAAGTCATTTGGTTATTCTGGACGACGTCATCTTTCAGGCGTCGGACCACCCTGAGGTGGTAAGAATTTTTACCCAATATAGACATCATAGGAATATGAGCGTCATCATGTTAACGCAGAACATTTTTCATCAAGGTAAATACAGCCGGACAATCAGCCTCAACAGTAATTATATGGTGTTGTTTAAAAACCCGCGTGATAAATTACAAACGAGTGTTTTGGCTAATCAGATATTTCCCTCAAAGAAAAAGTATTTTTTGGAAAGCTTTGAAGACGCTACCAAAGACGCTCACGGGTATTTATTAGTGGATTTAACCCCGACATGTCCAGATCAATATAGACTGAGGACGGGCTTACTAGCTCATCAGTGGCCTACCGTCTACATACCCAAGACTTAATAAGATGTCGAAGCTTTTAAAAAGAAATGCTCCGCTGCTCAAAACTTTGTTTCACGCCAAGCCCAAGAAACGTAAAGACATACTTTTGCGCGGTCCCGCTAGCTTGGTGAAAGCTCTCTGCGAGATTGCTCTAAATCTCTTAAAAGGTCACATACCGCTGAGTCCTTCGCAGTATAAGAGGCTAAAAAAGCAAAAGAAGGTGATCAGAGAATTGGCCGATAAGAAAAAAAGTCTGAAGAAAAAACGTGCGGTCTTGATTCAAAAGGGTGGTTTTATCTTACCCTTGTTGGGGGCATTCGCCCCTGTCCTCGGAAGTCTTTTAGGCGGTCTAATAAATAAATAAACTTTAACCAACATGAGTTTGAGAACAGCTCAGAAAATGATTCTTGTCTCACCTCACCAACTGGAACGTTTAAGCAGGCCGGAACCAACCATTCGAGAGACGGCGGAGCGTAATTTGGATTTTAAAATGAAGGAGGTCCTAGAAGATAGTTCTCTAGACCAGTATGAGAAAATTAAAAAGTACCAATCCTTGATGCAACGATATTTAGGGTTGCTCAAACAAGGGGAAAACGAACGACGACCAATCAACCTGACTCTACCTGCTGAGACATCAAACACATCCCCATCAGATGAAGCGACGGGTTTGGAGAATGAAGCCTGGCTCGACATCGTCCAAACAATCCCTCCTCGTTACCGTAAAAACGCAGATTATGTTTTAAGAAAACTGTCTACCGACGAAAGAGGTTGGACTCCTCGCAGCGAATTCATCTTCAGAGGTAAGCCCGTCAGAGGATCCCACATGACTGATTTACTCAAACATCTCATCGGCAAGAATGTTTCATCGCAAGGTCCTAGAGGTTGGAGCGAGTTTCTACACACCCTCTCAGAACTCAATATACCCGAAACAACGGTTTCTAACCCACATGCACGCGAGGAGTTGAGACGTCTAAAAAACGGCTCATATACACCTAATCCCATTGTTAAGGAATCTTCAAACGGGAAAAAGAAAAGAAAACGGACTGCTTCGACTATAAAGTGGGAGGGGTTTTAAATATGACACTTATTTTATGTAAGGAAAAACACATCACTCTGTATTGCCTTTTAAATTGCTTTTATTGAATAAATGATTTGAAAAACATAATCCGTTACAGACAATGACATTTTTTAAATTTGTTGAAAGAACATGATTTTTGTCCTCCGCATGGTTTGCAGGTAAAAAACCGGTGTCGCCGAACAAAAGCAGATACCATAGCATCATTCTTGATTACATCGTCGGTGTAGCAGTCCATCACATCCTGGTAAGACTCTCCACACCCTCTGTGGCTCAGGTAGTACACACAATGAGGGCCGCAGGCCGCTGACAGTTCGTGTTGTAACTGGCGATTATGGTAAATTATACGGTTAGAATACTTTTCCAGAAAAGACTTTATACTTTGTGGGTAATATTTAAAATCAGGGGGAAAGCCGAAGGGGTCGAAAAAAGATGCAGAGTCGTCCTTTTCCAAGGTGAGAGCCAACCAATGTTCTCCGGGTTTAGAGCGGGGGTGTGTATTAACTATATAGTATATGGGGGGCGAGGGTTTCAAGGAGGATAACTCGTCCGAAGCGTAAACGCCTCCAAATAAATGTCCTTGTAAACGTGTCATCAAACTCTCCAATTCCCTTCCGTTCATCTCCTCAGTAATAGTCCATTAACACTTCCCTCTTCGAGTTAATTTCTAAAATAGAGTCGTAACAAGCGTACACAATAAGTGTGGCGGTATGGGGAAGCGGGGTCCTGAATCTCATCTCCAATCTGAGTGTACCGCTGGACACAGGGGATAAAGCCTCTGTGTCCTGGCTAGGATTTAGATTAAAGGCAAACAGAGCATAGCCTTGTTGAAAGTCTTCGTGGTCTATACTTAGAGGTAAATCTTTTAAAAACCTCCCCGTCGAGGTAAACAAGTTATGAAACTCGCGCACTGCGTTTCCTGCGTTAAATTGGGGTTGAAACGCCTTAGATGGGATCTGCCGCCCTTCTTGAGTTAGGGCTAGGTATTCAATATTGTGGTGGGCAAAGTTAAAAGGATTTAAATTCTTCCGCCCCACAAAAGCGCTGTGATTGACGAGTGCTAAAACCACATACTTTGGCGTATGTCCCAAAAAGAGATTGTCTTGATGGCAGATCCTCGATAACTGGGGTATAGAGTAAGTCTTTACGTTGATCCTCGATAGATAGATAGATAGATAGGTACAGCGCGTTGTCTTTGTGGAGAGCCGCTGCGTGACCCAAAGAAACGGCCGGTGCGACCGCTACTTTTTTTACAAAAAGGGTGGCTCCTATTATCTTCAGAGAGCAATCAGCGTCGGGGGGACTCATTAAACAAAAATCATCGCTGGCTCTTGTTAGCTTTAGCCTTAGATCCACGTTATTTAAGAGGTATCTCTCACAAAAGAAAATATCCGAGTGAATGGGGCCTAGGAGTTGAAATTCCCTGGACCCCTCAATCAATTGGGCTCTGTGAACCAGCCCTTCATTAACATCGTTGCCCGTGAGCGATGTTGAATCCATCCGCCCTCGTGTATCTTTGAAGAACATGGCTGTGCTAAATTGGCTTTTGAGAGAATCCTCTGAAAAGTTTAACAATGTTTCAATCATAGCTCTGTAAGGGTGAGTAGCGCTTGATTGTGAGATGAGTCTATCCCCTAATGTAACATCTACTTGGGTAAAGATTGTGTTTAACGGATAGTTAATGATGCCCACGTGGTCGGTGGGGCCCAGATGAGAGCCGTCTCTGTGTGTTACTCGCAAACGCAGGTAAAGCATTGTGTCCGAGAGATCCATATATTTAGAACCGTCCCCCGGTATGAAGAATTCAATGGGTCCTTGCTCCGTCAAAGCTGATAAGGGTGAAATTTCGACGTATTGGCTTTGTTCTATCGAAAGTTGGGTCATTGGGGGTGAGAACAAATCTAATTCCGACAGAGTGCATTCTTGCGACTTGTGATGTAAAAGAGCCATTTTCGTCAGATTGTTTAAGAGAAAATGTCGGCGTTGCTTCTTCGGCGCGTCCTTCTTGAGACTGATTTCCTTTTGACTGCACGCCTACG
The DNA here is from genome assembly GCF_051991245.1 of Festucalex cinctus. Taxonomy (NCBI): domain Eukaryota; kingdom Metazoa; phylum Chordata; class Actinopteri; order Syngnathiformes; family Syngnathidae; genus Festucalex; species Festucalex cinctus. The sequence goes on from NC_135411.1 coordinate 44,219,955, forward strand.
CTTTTTATGAGTAACCAGTCTCTGACCTATCGGTCTCCTCGAAGGTCTTCGAGCCAAAACCATTAACCCGGATCCATCTTGATTCTTTTCTCTTCTCTGTATTCTTTCCATCGCACGTCCTGCTACATCCATGGCAATATTTTTAGCCGCCGACTGCAGGTGAGGTTTCGCTACTGTAAAACCTTTTTTGACTAAAGGTACGACAAAACGGAAAAGTTTAGAAAAAATGGAGCCCAAACCTCGCCCATATTGCACAGGGGCCCCGTGAAAACCCGGAAGCGACCCTCCTGCTTGGGTTTCGTAATAATTAACAAAGCGATACAGGTCAGGGTGTGTCTCCATCACGACCATTGTTTTTTACCTCGGTTTAAAATGCAGGGTAATAATTATCTTTCCGTATTTAAAATTAACCGGCTGATTCTGATCCGTCTTAATCTGTATTCCTACTTCTTCAATATGTCTCCTACTAATAGGCAAGTAGTAAGCAGGGTTGAAAGTTTTAAAAATAAACTCCCCGTATCTCCCTTCGATCGGAACAGTCCTCAATAACGGAGCATAGGCATCCCCCACCGTCTGGTGTTGCACCACGTCTGTATAAACGTATAAATGGTATTGACCCGCCTTTATATCGGCTGGGTACGGGGCAGGTAACCAATTAGGTTTTATAGTAAACCATTGTCCTTCCTTCATACCAAGTATGTAAGCCAACGGTGCATTAAAGCGGATCTTATAACATCCGGTTGACGACATCCAAAGAAATTTCCGCATATTAATATCGTAATGGAGTAAAATTTGGTTGCCTATTTTATTTTTTATAATATACAGAACCGCCTCTCGTAGCTTGTCAAGATCTTCATATTCCCCGGATGTAATATCTAAGGTGTGGGTTACAAATTCGTTTTTATCAGACCCCCTAGCTGTCTCGGAGTTCTTTGCATCCTTAGCTTTGGAAAGCGTCATATCTTTTATATAGAAAGTAGTCTGGTTTTCGGGTACGTTTATCCAACTACGAGGGTATGAAATCTCAGTCAGGGCCACCTCCCAACTTCCTTCGAGATCAATGTGTTGGGCCAAATTCACTCTGAACTGTGAGATTGTGTTGTCCGTATACACATCCATACTAGCGTTAGAAGGTAGAGTAACGTAGAATCCTCCATCGTGTAAGGGATCCATGCCGCCTTCTGATACAAGTTGTATTTGAAACTCTTTTTTAAACGTCTACAATCTGAGAAGCGGGGACCCAGCTATCGAATTTCGAGGGCCATCCCTTCCAACGAACGAGGAATTGTCTCTGCCCCCTCACCGTGCGCCTTTTAAGGATTTTCTCAATGTGGAATGTGTGGTCTTTTGATACGCTCACCTTCTGTAATTCACCTTCGTAAAACGATCCTTCTATGACATCCCCGTCATAATCTTTCAGTTTGTAGACGGGTGGAAAACGAGGAAGACATTCAGATATGGTAAACAATTCGTCCGTAAAGCTCTGCTCGTATTTTTTATCAAACACTCCTCTTAATTTAGATATCCTCACCACATCTCCTGTTTTAAAACGCATTTTTAATTTCCCACTTTGCTCTATCGGCATATTACCGTATAGATTCTGGAAAACCTGTTGAGTATTTCCGTCAGTAACTTGATTGGGCTTCATTTTTATACTTTTATGGTAGCTTTCGTTATAACTACTTACTAAATCTTGTACGACGTCGATATACCTGCGTGTGTTTCTGGCCGTAAAATATCTCCACATTCTAGTTTTTAAAGTCCTATTAAACCTTTCAACAACCTGGGCTTTCAGATCACTGGCAGTAGCAAAATGAACAATCTTGTGTTTTTTCATCAGGTTCTGAAAATGTCTGTTAAAAAATTCTTTACCCGCGTCGGTCTGTATTTTTCGAGGCGTCCCACTCTCAGACAAAACCGATTCAAAAGTTTTAACTACCTGCGGAGCCGTCTTATCCTTCAAAATGCGTACGTAGGCTTTTTTTGAAAAAACATCGATGACGGTCAGTAAATATTTAAATCCATCGTTGACGCCAGCCAGGGCCTGCATATCGCAGAGGTCTGCCTGAAATTGATTCAGCGCCCTTGGGACAAAAACCCTGTTTCGTGGGAAATTGATTCTAGCGGGTTTGTGTAAGGTGTAGGCATCTTGCTCGATTAAGAAACCCCTGACTCGATCACGATTTACTTTTTTACCCGTAACATCCTGTACACCTAAGTGTAAACGCTCTACACCACCAAAACTGGCCGGGTGTGAGGCATCGTAGTAAAGCTTCTCCATACACTTCCTCTCAGCCATCATCATCAGAAAATGAATTTAAATGATATATGCAACGATTATTTATTGATAAATTCACACAGACATGACTTCTTTTGTTTTTTTTTTTGGTTTATTACATGATTTCCATAGTATAATCATACACAATAGTAAAAATGATTACATGCATAATGCTAAAAGGCAATACTAAGAATTAATATACTCAAGGACTCGGGATAAGACATAGGGACTAACTTTTAATTCAACGACGGTTTGAAATTCTTTTAATTCAGCAGGTAAGTCTAAAGGGTAGTTATTTTCTAGACAGTATTTTGCAGAATCAACAAACAGAGTCAAAATTGTTACCAGGTGACCTACACCCACGTCATCACACCATGCATCCAGAACGGCTTTAATTGTATTGGCCAAACCCAAATGACTCTCGTTCACAACACGTCTGACAAAACAATCCCAAGATACATGAAATAGCGAATGAGACAATGATCTGACTTTTTGCATAATCAACAACATTTTGTCAATTCGTCCGTCTCGGTCAGAAGTATGTAGAATGGTTCTCTCCAGAATGTCCGCCCAATTACACAAACCGTAATATCGAAACAACAATTTTCTGAAGATATTCCCCATCGTGTGTCTCTATTTAGAATTGTAGTACTTGTCCAGCAGAGTCTTGAGGTCGTTCGACAGCGATCCGGGGCCTTCAAGGGCGTCCAGTTGCTCGAGCTTGTCGAGTATCTTCTTCTCTTGCTCGAGATCTAGCAGGACAATCTCGGCCGCTGTCTTGACCTTCTTAATGTCGGTAGTCAGATGAAGCAAGTTCAACATGTAATGAATGCTGGGGAGGAATTTAGGCGTGCACAACAATGCTATCACACGATGATAATGTTTCCTAAAATACTCATCATCGTCTATTTCTAGACACTGGTGCTGCCTCTGGCTGGGATGGTTGATTAAACAGCCATTACATTCATCTCTACTGTATTTAACTATAACTTGATTGAGGAGATGTCCTATAGTCTGTTTTATACAGTTGTACTTATCCCGACACAGCCAACTGTCCGGGGGCCCGTTCCAGACAAGGTCCCAGTCCTTGTCAAGGTTTGTAGGTGAAGGCAAAGCTGTTGGCGGGCACCCCTCCACAACGTCCCCGTCAGAGGTTAGTTGCTGCTGAGGCTGCTGCTGCTGAGACTCCTGAGGCTGCTGAGGAGGTAGGTGTTCATGCCGGGTATTGAGTTCCTCAGGAGTCATCAGCAGTTGTGAATACTCCAGCGAGGCAATGTACTCATCGGTCAGCTGCACTTCTTGAGAGTTCTCCGGCGGAGGGGTGTTCTCGTCGGCAGTCGCGGGGTACTGAGAACAGTCCAACTGCTCTCGCTCAAGGTGGGTCGCGGCTGCCTCAACGTCCTTTCCCTCCTCAAAGTCAGAGCTCTCTGTCTGCGTACCTTTTGAGACTTTAAGCCGCGATCCTTCCACCAGAGGCACCACACTCCGGGCACCCAGAGGCGTCCACGATGTTGCCAGGCGTCTGGAACTCTGTCTGGTAGGAGGCATCGTTGTCGTCGTTGGCTTTTTCAGGCAAAGTGTAGTCCGGCTGGAGACTCCTGCTCTTATATTACATAGGGGCGGTTATATGGGAGGGATTTGTTGTAAAGAGGCGTATTTTCCCATTGTCTAAGTGGTAGGGGGGCTGTCCTTGAGGGGGGGTTGGCTTATGACGTCAGAGTAGGTGGTTCATAGGGGCGTTGACTACTCAAACGTCAACGCCTTCCTTACACCCACAATGTTTCGCCAATGCCGGCTGTCCAAAAAGAGGGTGGAGATTTTTTCAGAGTGCGCATCCATCCTCTCATTCCATTCAGCCAACGGTAGGGTCAAAACCCTCAAAAAAACACCACATTCAGTGTTAAATGCTTCCAAAGTAAAAAACAGTTCATTCTGATTTGTGCGATCACCAGTCTCTATCAGGTTGTTAGAATCAATTTTCACCTTAAAAAACCAACGACCTGTAGGCGTTGTCCTCGAGACCCATGTAAATGTTAAAACATTCCATGGTTCAGACGACTTCATACATTCTTTCAACACTCGAGGTACCAGTTGATTTAATATACCCCAGTCATTAGAGTTTAGAGTCCCATAGCCACTAGGTGATGTATTTTCAACACCGTCCATGCTAAAATACAGACACAGCTCACCCATCTCGTAAAGGAAGCGGTATCCCCATGAGGCAGATGGATCCAAAGACCATATTTCCTCCAAAGACTCTGCGGGGGGTTTCTGAATACGTCGCAAAAACATCTGCTTCTTACGCGGCGCATCCAAAATCGAGTCGGTCCCAGTGCGTCCCATCTGCACTGAAACATTTGTCTCGCTGATTACATTGATTTTCCCCGCCATCCTCGCTGTAGCTCTATCGGACTGTTGAAGCGCTTGTTATATCCTTTTTACCCATACTAAACCACTCCCTCCGATCACGTCATTCAATCTCATTATTATTCATTATTCACTCAATCTAGGGGGGCGTGCACCGGATCCGGAAGTTAACCAAACAATTAGCATTTGAACCCGGGTCAGCCATGATATCTGCAAAAACAGGTAGGAACACCACCTACACATCATCCATCTTCATTAAGGGGTCATTAATCTTCATTAAATGACATCAGGAAGTCATTAAGGGTCATTCATCTTCATTATATAACACCTGGAAGTCATTAAAGGTCATTCATCTTCATTAAACGACATCCGGAAGTCATTAAAGGTCATTCATCTTCATTATACGACATCCGGAAGTCATTAAAGGTCATTCATCCTCATTAAACGACATCCGGAAGTCATTAAAGGTCATTACCCCTCATTAAATGACATCTGGAAGTCATTAACGGTCATTAACCCTCATTAAATGACATCTGGAAGTCATTAAAGGGTCATTAATCTTCATTAAATGACATCAGGAAGTCATTAAGGGTCATTCGTCTTCATTAAATGACATCAGGAAGTCATTAAGGGTCATTAATCTTCATTAAATGACATCAGGAAGTCATTAAGGGTCATTAACCCTCATTAAATGACATCAGGAAGTCATTAAAGGTCATTAACCCTCATTATATGACATCTGGAAGTCATTAAAGGGTCATTAATCTTCATTAGGGAGGGGTCATGACCCATACATGACCCCCCTAATCTAATTAAGAATGTCATCCATCAAATTTTGACAGAAGCGGCCTTGTAATATTCTCTCTTCCCATATTAAGTACAGAACACGACTCTGAGTTACAAGGATTAGGGCGACTTTCCTTTAACTTATACGCCGCAAGGAACACATTCAAATATTACTTGAAAATAACAGCACTTGATGCAGTGAAAAACTCTGTTCAAATACTTGATGGTTTCTTAGGTACATAATTATTGTTTTGGTTGTCACACAGACACGTGGATCTGAGTTTGAACAGGTGAGGAGAAATTAAACAATCGTATGTGCATGCTCACACGCACACACAAACACACACGCAGGTAGACAGGTGTAACTGCCCCATCCATTTGCCAGCTGTCAGGTATTATGCAAATGGGTGTCGGTTTACAGAGCCAACAGAAAGCTAAAACAGTATTGTGATGAGGCTTACACATTTCAGAAATTCTGTAACATATGACCTGCCTATAATTATCACTGTAAACGACAGAGACAAATAGTTGAAGATTTAAAATTTATTGAAGTCACTGGTGACTGTCGAAACAAAGCAGAAGTTGTAAACAAAGTTAGTAAATCAATATCTACATCCTGACAATTTTGGTACAGTACTTTCAGGTACAGGTGTTCTCAACGACTAGATGACTGTCAACAGAGTGCATTAAAACGTTAACAATTATAATGTTGACATGCTCATATTTCTGAACAAAATGGCTGTTGGATGTACTGACTACTTTGTTTTCTTATTGTTGGCTTGTGCACTTGAATGTTAAGTAAAGATGTTTAGCTCAAAGTCAAATTTTACGGGAAATACTGCATTTGTGTTTGTTTTCTTAAAAAAAACAGTTCATATTTAAAGTATTACTGGAAAATAATTTGCAATTTCAACAAAGATTTCATTGCTAATGTGTCATCACAAGTATTGTAAGCAAAATTAGAAACAACAAAAAATACATATCAGCATTTGGCTTTTTTTTTTTTAATTATCTTTTAATGATTACCTTTTTAATGGATGAATGCATTGCTGTCTGAATGTTTAGAATTTTTGTGTAAATGATCCCGCTGTACTGAGCAGAACGGATCTCTGCGTGGATGCAGTTCCTTCTACATACAGCAGCTCAAATATTTGAGACGGAATCAACAGCACCTCTACTGGTTGCAACCACATACAGTGAACCTCCACTGTTTGTGGGGACTCGAGATAGAGCCTTGCTGCAAGTTGCGAAAATCCGAAAGTGACTGTCACTCCCCTAAAAGAAATTGCAATTGCCTACAGAGGCCACAAGGTGCCAGCAAAGGACTACTTTTGTCTAAATGAAGTCCTTCAACTCACTTCAAAGTGCTTCCTCAGCAACAAGATGGCACCAGCACAATATAATTATCAGGACTTTTTCGAAATTCTACTTATAATTCTCAAATCACACATCGGCTGAATTGTTAACAACTTGATTATTATTCCCTTCTCATATATATATATAAAGATTGTTGAATGATATGTTTCAGCATACATGGTTATCAACACCTGTCATGCAAATTTTAAGAAATGACGCACTAGTAGGACTGTAGTACCGAAAAAATACATCTCAGAGGTCCACAAGCATGGATGCCAGCGCCAGCAACTTAATAAAGCTGTGCTTTCACAACAACTGACAGCTGCATTTTTATGTGATTGGTGGTAAGATGTAGCAGCTTATCTGCATGAACATTGCACTCTAGGGGCCCGATATACTAAGATCCCAAATAATGGCAACTCATTGTGTGTTGGCTCTAACAGAGTGTGTGTGCTATTGGCAACAGGTGTACAAAAGGACAGTAAAAACTAAACAGTGGTGGATATCTTCCAAGCAAACTACATCAGCACAACATTGTTTTGCTTTGTCTTTACTCCTTTCATGGTGAGTTCAAGTAGCACTTCAGAAAAGCGACTCGTTTTCCTGGTTTGTGAAAGCAAGGCAAGGGGAATTGTACGTGAGGAGGACATGGTAATATTGGGCAGAGGAAACATCTCAACTGTTCGTATCCCATATCCAAAAGCGTAGAGTTTGACAGTGTCACTGTGTTGGGCTACCGCCTATCATTCGATGATATGTAACATGGAAAACAAGTAGCTACACAGAATTAATGTTTTCTTCAAGCTTTAAATAATACAGTAAATAGAAAAGAATTACTTAATGTTTTATATCATGTCCCATTTCTAGCAGGGCCACCACAACTTGGCTCATGGTGGATAGGTTTGGACAATTTCAATGGTAATGTTTCTTTTAGGCGGCAGAGTCAAAAACATTTGTATGTTTTTTTGTTTGTTTTTTTCTTTTCAGAAATAACAAAATGAACATTTGACAGGGCCCCTTATCATTTTCTGCATTGTACTACATAACTTTCTACAGTGGGTGGGGCAAGGCTTAAGAGGATCAGAAGAAGTTTGTGCTCATGCCTCAATTTCTTGTTTTCAACCACTCACACAAACTTTGGTTGAGCCACGCCAAAATCCTGGAAAATAAAAATCCTTCATGTTTTGCTTTATTAAGGAGCCGTTTTTAACTTTACACTATAATAATAATAAACATGGCCCTGTTCTCCTTTGATTTTTCTGTGTATGGACCTTGGAAGCAAACGTTTGGACACCCCTGGATTAAATGGAGAAACGAAACAGTTATTTTTGGATGAAATCCTTTGAATAACAAATTGTAATTCGATTAACTTTTTTATACACCTTGCTATCAATTTATCAATCTATGAACTTGAATTATATGGTATTAATTTGATTTTCACAGAAGTATAGGTTGCACTTTCACAAAAGATGTATTCTTAAAAACCTCATGGAAATACATTGGAAAAAAAGATTGCAAATGAGTGCACACACAGAATAAACAAATTCAGAGTTCAGATTAGCAGAAGGTACAGTATGAACTCAAACCCAGTTGCTGTTAAGGAAAATGATCAAACAGTATCTGCCTTTTCAGGCAATGTGTCACTGTCTAGTGTCTATTACTGCATTTTCTTTACGATTACTGAGAACACACATTTGTTTGGTTTGAAACCAAACAACAACACAATACACATGTTAATGTTAGCTGGTTATTTGCATTTGTGCTGTGTTGACCCACCACTGAGTTTGTAGCTGCCAGAATTTGGACATACACTATTTTGTTGTTTAACTGATCCGATGAAGACTTCAGCGAAGTTCAGTACACTGTAGGCTGATGGAGGCTTGCAGCGGGAGAGAGCTTGTCAAACACAGCACTGTTTTCATCTTTCAACATTTGGGAGAGCAGTGATGGAATTGGAAGTGGAAGTGAAAGAGGCAACAAGCACATTATGGAGTTCCAGAAAAAATAAAATAAAAATTGAAAAATGAAAAGGAAATCCAGAAAGCCATGGTTTGTTTGATTTAACATTCCCTGAGTGCAAAGCACAGTTATGTGCCCATCGGAAAACTGCTGTGGGCGAGACCAGCACCAATTGTCACCATGCGCTAAAATGAGGAAGCTGCACAGAAATGCATAGCTGAAAGGAGTTTGGTCATGGGTGATATGATATGACTCCTGACTGTGAGTGACTCCAAGTCATTCAAAAGTCCAAAATTGCAAGACTGAATAGACGGTAAGTTGCCGTTGTTTTTGTTGGCGTTTAAAACATGTTTACATGAATGGAAAAGGTCTACAAAAGCCTCTCATTTCGCCTGCACGGCTCTGCATATTGGTTGCAGCTGCCTTTCACAAGCGCTATTTAAAGATGCAAAATCAGCCAGCGCAATTTGTCTCTGTTTAATAAATTACATCATGTGTGCTAAATTTGCATATCATGACTATCTTATCAGAAAACTCTTGTATCCAAATTTGGTCAACTTCATATTATTTCACAAATTAATGTCTTATATTGTAATGTGTAAAATAAATAAATAAATATATAAATCGTCAAAAATCTACAAGTATCGACCTTTTTTTTTTTTTGTTCAGAGAAAATACCAATTAAATCGGTCAGGCACTATTTACGTATTACCCTACTGGTATAGGTGGAATCACTATAACTCCAAAATTAGCAGTTTTCAGAAGACACCAAAAACGGTAGTTTGTTTAACCATTAACATTAACATTGCATGGTCAAAGAGAACAAGCCATTTTTCAAACTTTAGATTGGTCAATAATTTGTGAAAACAACACCCACACGTGGACTGACCAATAGTATACTGTATATTTGTGTGGGGGGGGGGATACTAAATTGTAACATAGGGGGTTTCGGCCCCACGCCAGTGATTTATTATTTGAATTCCAAGACTTGCAAATAGAGTAGAGGACTATATAATCCACACCAGGTCTTTTTGTCCTCTACCTGTAGTGTGAATGCACTAATATAATTATATTAGCAAATAAAAATTTATTTTTTTTTGCAAGACTTCATCAGCATTCCTTTCTTTTACTGAAACATGACAGTGGAAAGGATGTCTGTTTGTGTGTCTCTCCGCCTTCATGCCAGCCTCTCCTCATCTGCGTGCACGTTTGTGCGTGTGCATGTGTGTGTGTGTGTGCGTGTGGGAAAGCAAAGGTTTGAATAACAAGCAGCCAGTTAAGTGGGTCAGGGTCGGAGTTAAGGGGGAGAAAAGGGGGAGAAAGGTGGAGAGAGACTATTAGGATGACAGAGAAGGACAATGGAAAAGAGAGAAACGGGGGAAGGTTTCGACACATGAAATATACACTTGATAAAGGGTTGGATGGGGAAAGCTGTGCAAAATACTAGTTTGGAGTCAAGTAGCAAAAAAAAACATTCTTCCAACTGTCTCAACTGTTTTTTACTCTTAAGTTTGATCCTTGTCTTTTCAAAAAGATGTAAATATAGAAATGTTCACCCTGTTGTTGTACTAAAGCTGGGTCCTGAAATACCAGTGTCATACATGGACAGACATGTAAATAGCCCGAGACCATGTTTAACCCTAAGGGTTTGTCTGAATTTATTTAACTGGTCTGGATTTCATAGATTTCAGTTTACTCTAAAGTGCATTAGAGAACATAAATCAACTTAGCACAGGCAGAGATGGCTGACAGTGTGCGTGAGTGCGCTTCTGTGTGCGTGGTGCATGTGTGTGCATGTGTGCAAGGGAGTGAGTGAGAGAGAGAGAGAGAGAGAGAGAGAGAGAGAGAGAGAGAGAGAGAGAATTTACACAGCTGTGATAGGTCAACTCAACATTTTATGTTTATCTGTCTTGTCACCATGGCAACAATATAAACACATTTTTATTTGCTAAACCGAATCCACTGTTACTTTGAGTGTAGTGTCATGTGACGTGTGTGCAATTTAGATGTGCTCTTCGGATATCACGTCAGTGTTTATCCTTTAATGTGTGCGAATGGAAAATGCACAAATCCTGAAAAAACATTCATGGCCCTTGCAGTCACTGCGATTATTCATTTGATAAAGTCAGGTGCCATTTTCAAACTAAGCTATCGGTGAATTTTTTTTGATTGTCATTTCATTTTTCACTGATATTGTATAAAAACAAATTCAAATGTTTGTGAGGCATCTTTTCTATTTTAAATGACAGAGCTTTTCATTTGAGTTCGAATTTATAACAAAAACGGGCACGAGAATTTTTTTCCCGTATCGTATCAGCTATAATCAGCTCATCAGCAAGCTCTGCAGAAGCCTGATAACGATCAGGTGTCGTTGGAGAACGCAAACATCTCAAACCTGCAGGACCCCGGCCCTCGAGGACCGTGATGGGGCAAGCCTGCTGTACAACATGACCCGAATGTTTGATAACGAGCTTTTGTCTCGACCACGATAACAATCCAACAGCCATATCATAACACAGACTATTATGTGTTGTTCAGAGGAGCAAAATGTTTGACCTATGGACGACAGTTGCATTCAGTGCTGTTCATCTGTCTAATCACAATTTCAACTTATTCATATTAACATATGTGCTGGAAAAAACTATTTGCATTTCATCACTGTGACATCTTAGGGCAAAGTGACTGAAAATATGCAACGAGCATTCACAATGCATCTCTCTCAATGCATCAAAAGTATATATTGCAATGTATAAAGCCGGTTAATAAAAGAACTAGGCTTTAGAATACACAACTTTGGGGCCGGTCACGATCGTGATCAGCAAATTTTTAAAAGAAATTATAAAAATAAATAACCAATCACCGATGCTATGATCCTAAGCGCAGTATGTCTATTTAAGTAACTTGTTTATTTACTGCTTATTAAAAATAATAATAATATTAATAATTGGCTTTACGCGGTCAGGATTTTTGGGGTCAATCAGTGAGTTTTAACACTGATAAACATTAAATAAAACATGTAAGGTTTACATGTTTACAACATCTCTTTTTCGGACATTAATTACAAAAAGAATGCATGAACATCACCCGTCATTCAGGTGGCCAAACTATATTGACATTCTAAGTAATTGCATCGCGAGAATACCTCAACTCAATTAAGTAAAGCGGGATGCTGATGTTATGTAGTACAGTAATCTTATACTGTATTGATGGTCATGGGACTTTTATCTTTGACAGCAGTGCGAGCGTTATGAAGCGAGGTCATCGGGGTTAGTTAAAAACGCTAGGGTTAGAATCTCAAGTCATCTGGGAAGGCATCGGGATCTGCTCCTCTGCATTAAGAAGAGCCAGATGAGGTGGCTCAGCTATCTGGTTAGGATGTCTCCCTAGTGAGTGGTTCCGGTTACGAGGAGGCTCTGGGTACGTTCCAGGACACAGTGGAGAAACTATTTCCCAGTTGGGAACGCATTAGGATTCCCCCAGACGAGCTGGACGAATTGGCTGGGGAGAGGGAAATCTGGGCTTTCCTGCTAAAGCTATTGGCCCCACGAACCGACCCCTGGATAGGTGGGAAAAAATGGAGGGATGGATGGAGATAAAATACACATTTAAAACGGTATAATTGTGGACATATGGGTCTGAAACATCTTCACAGCGTAATCCACAACTCAGAAGATCCTAACTACTATACGTAGGTTTTGCTCAACGTGGAGTGATGTTTCCAATCCAAAATACAGACAAAAAAACAAAAGACAACAAAAACAGCAGCAAGTGTGCCGTGATAGTAAGAAGACAACCATTACACCTGTTGGAGTGGGGGATGGATACCATTAGAACTGCGATGCCTCTGATATCACTAAAATCTATTCCCAAACATAAACATCAATACGTTTGATAATTCAGCCTTTGAGGCAATGTATTTGCATTACTGTTATCGATTAACCAGAATCACACAAAGACCATACAAGCTTCTTATATATTGACAGGACTTGCGCTAAAATAATATAAGTAGCTGCCAAAAGTCATTTGTGGTGGCCCACCCAGCCATAAATGAATGTGACTGTGACAACACTGTGACTATAATGTCTGAGCCGGTCAATGACGTCATTGATCGATTGGTGAATTAATAAAGACATTACGCCGAATCACAATATGTGTGCAGCCGTAAAATGCTAAATAGTGGCCAATTTGTTTGAGACAATCAAATTGGTGTCAAGTCTACCTATTGAGAATGTTAAAATGCTTAAGTCAAACTTCAACAGACTGTCTTACCTTTTTGGTGGGTCTTTAAATGATTGTTTTCTACATAATTTGTGAACGGTCGTCCATACCTCTAACAAGGTGGAGTACTAATTCAAGAACAAAGCTCATAAAGTCACTGCTTTTGACATATTTCAGTGTTAAAAAAAATAGTTAAATATAGAATGTGTTGTCCAAGAATGGAAAAATATTCTTGTTTGAGAGCTTTTCTAAATGAGTACAACAGATGTTAAATTTCCAAAGTAAAAATGTGTTAAATTAACTCCTTTGACCGAAAGTATTGAAAGAAAAATATATTTTCTGGACGAGTTTCTCAGGAAATTATTATTATTATTAAAGTTCTCCAATCACAATGTAACTGATGCAAGTTATTGTCCCTAATACTGCACACCCATGCCATACACACACTCGCACACAACAATGCACCGATGATTGCATTAGATGATTTGATTGCAATATGTTTGTTTTTCAAATTAAATTCTCATAATTAGTCTCTTCTGGCAGCACTCTGTCTCCATCCATCTGTTCCATTTGGCATACTCCCCCAACTATAAGACCTTCTTCTCTGCATCCTTGTGCTTCAACTAAATGAAACATTTTCAGCCACACCCGTGAACAAGCATCAGGGCTTGGAGTCAACCAGTCATCAACGAACATTTGTAGTGTGGGTGGGGGTTGGGGAAGGCTTCTTGGCGTTATGCTGCGGAACAAAAATCCCAGCCAATGTGGACAGACGGGTTGTAATTTAGCTGGGATTATGAGAGTTTGTGATAAAGACAAGAATATTATGTGGGATTGGCATTTAGGCTAAGGTCACTCTATCAACAGCTGCAACTAAACTACCCCTTTTCCTCAAAAAGTGGCTTCTATTTCAATAAATGCTATGCCCAAATTTCTTGTCTACTTGAACAGATGGCACTGGACCTAACATAGACACTTCCTCTTTTTACTCTGATGGAAAAAACAAACAAACAAACAAAAAAAAAAAAAAAACAGGTGACACCACTATATTTGCACATAACCAGATTTTTGTGCTGACGCAAGCCTTGATGCACTGCCTGTTTTGGGAATTTGGTTCATCTCTCTGCGCCACGCTGGGCATTATGGCCTAATGAGGGCATTTGCTTTGACCTGCGCCCGGCACACCTGACAATTTTGTGGATGAAAGTAGACTAAATTTTACACCTGCTGGAACCACGTCTAAGTATTGGTGCAGGTAGTTAGTCTAATGCGATTTTGTTGAATTTGATCAAAGTACAGGCAAATAGATTCTGAACTCTACAGACATGAGGTGGATGTCATTGCATTTAATTTGTAAATATCACAACAGTGTGCATCAAACCCTCTGAATCATTGCAGAAATAAATTCACATTTTGATTATTAATAACTTGTATATTACATGGACACATATGATCGAGGTGGAAGGCGGTCTCCAAATGGCCACGTCACAGATCTGTGATATCCCTGGCTAACCCTCCCTGGCTAACTTCGCTCATGGAGGTACCGATGGAGGTATAACACCACAAAACCTCTGTTTTACACTGTGCCAAGTTGCGTGCATCTGCGAAAACACCAAAACCTGGCCTACCTCTGCACCGATTTACGCCGTGCCTCATGGCAGAAGTGCTCTATTTACGAAAAGAAAGCCCTCGGTTGTTCCATTGTTATCTTGATAACCGATATTGTTCTAAGACTTCTCTGTCTTGTGTTTTTGTGGCAGTGGAAAGCTTTACCACACTCACATGCCCACATTTATAAAGCTGACGTTTCTGGTGTCGTTTAAAATGTCATTGCTGTAGCGTTAGCAACCTTATGGCACAAGGACTGATAAGCATTTTAACATCGACCTGAAAAGAATTTTTGATTGTAAAAAAAAACAACAACAAAAAAATAGGATAATAATAATAATCCAAATCTTACTGAATCTGTTTTAGAATGCATATTATTCAGTATTCCAATGACTTACCCTGCCTTCACGTACTATGGGAAAGATGGACCTTACTACTTGGGAACTCCTAATTAAGTCCGAGTTCTGTTCATGTGCTTTTGCTGTTGTAGCAACAAAAACAAAAAAAATAAAAATAAAAAATCCACATGGAAGCTTGTAAAACTGAACAATTACGGCAAATAATGAGTTGTAAACGACATTGAATTGTGTATGCTTCGTAATTGTGTAGCTTCTAAAACAAACTGCTAGCAGATGATAACGCCCTTATAAGTGTTAGTATTTCTTGCTATTCATGAATCCTTTTTCGCTCTCCGCCATGTTGAAACTTGAATAGTTCTCTCAGCTCAGAAACTCGGGTATTAAACTAAATTCCCAGTTGACCAGTAGAAAATATGACATGAGGGGTCGGTTCAGTGTAATTTTCTACTTGACGTGGTATTTAATGCAAAGATATTCATAAAAAGTACTATAAAATCATAATCACTGAACATAAATTGACTCTTTTTTTTTTTTTTTTCAGGGAAGAGTTGAAATGACCCATTTCACACATTAGCTGGTTAGTTTTTCATAAGTCTTGTATTCTTTTAAAAACTAGAGTGTTGTCTATGGAACGGAAGAATAAGCCATTGTGAAGCTGTTACACAAACAATGGCCATAACCAGTACAACCATTTGGACAAAGAAAGAAACCACGACTGTTCTAAAGTAAATACAATCTGAAACGGTGTTTTGATGTCAAACCCCAATGTCTTCAGTCCACAGCAAAGGTAAGGACATTGGCCTCACTGTTTCAATACTTTTAGAGTGGACTGTAAATATTTACAACTGAAGAGTAGAATAAAGCACGGAGCAGAAATGTGCAAAGCCAACGTCCAATTTGTCTTATGTCTTAAACAGTCTCTTTTTTTTCTTCTTTTTTTTTTGTAACAGTTAGATAGTTGACACAAAGCCTGTCAGTTTTCAAAGTAGGAATGCCTATCCTATTTAAACTGACTACTTGCCATCTCCTAATATACAGTCAGCTCACAGCGCCAAGTCCTTTAAAGCATTATCTATGATTACATGAGCAGAGTATTATACCCCACAGTAGAATTAGTCTACAAATTGATGATGGAGTGGATACAGGGGTTGTTTTTACATAGAATAGTCACATAGAGGTAGCCAGAAGTAGGTCAGATTTATGCAAGCATTCACTATAGCGTGAGGGTTATTTTGATTTCCATGCAGGAAAACTAAATGAAATACTTGAGCTATATTCATGTTTATGACTACAGCTTGTCAGGTCATTTGTCTTGTGATTCAGTGGAAAGTGTAGAAATTGAACAAATATCAATTGCCTAGAAAGATGCAAATAAGATATCTATAGTGTGTACAGTATAACCCTGGAGACATTACAGAGATACTTCATGATGCATAACAATTGTTCCAATTATTGCACCACTCCCCAGTTAAAACCAGGCAGAGAGACCCAAGCCAATTATGTTGTCACAAAATGCACAGTTGAGCTTCATGGCAATTTTAGTGGAATGGAAAATCACATGTAATTCCTGAGGAGTATGAGTCAATCACAAAAAAAATGTCAAACACTGTTGTCATTCATGAACTCAAAGACAGGTTACTTTGATGGAAACAAATAGGTACTCTGCTTTTTTGTATCTACAGTATATCTGATTGGAAACATTCATTGGTGTTTGTCACTGCAATGCATCGATTTTGATGCATGCGCACTACAGTGCCTTTGAGAGACCTCATTTCACAAGCCTACCACCAATTACTATCAATTATTACTGTAAAATCCTGTGAATAAGATGCGTATTATACATGAGATTTTAGGGTATTTGGAGTGAGTGAGCGAGCAAGCAGCCCGTCCAGCAGGATGTAGCCGTGAGCAAGAATAGCTAGCAAAATCTAGCTGAAGCGGCTAACGAGATAAGCTAGCAAAAGCTAGCGAATGCAAAGCGGAGCATCACCAGAGGCTAACTACATTAGCAAAGTTATTTTCCTTCGGGTATCCAATATCCTAACAGAAAGATGACGGCGAAACATGTCAGCCAGGCGCGGCGCAACATATGTAATATAAGAGACCTACGATTAATGGTGTTAATGTTAACTGCTGCGTTTGTTTATGCTGATAGTGTTTCCTTGTGTAAAGCACATTGAGTTGCCTTGTGTATGAAACGTGCTATAGAAATAAACTTGCCTGGCCTATGAATATATGTATTTTTTTAAATGTACGTTAATGTTTTCCAAATTATTGACATTAATAGTGGGTTTTTAAAATGAGTGAAATATTAGTTCACTAGATGGCACTAAATACTACACACTGTGTTCTTGAAGGAAAAGCATGTAATTGTGAATTAAAGAAAGAACTTCACATTTATCATAATACTGCACTAAATGACTGAAACATGTATAATGTTATATTGATTTTGCAAGTCAACCTATATGAGTTTGTCATTCTTGTATTTGCTGTCCACATTGTTGTGAATTCGGACTGACTTTCTGACTTTTATTCGACATCTTCCTTTACTTTAAACAGGTCGACTTTTCTCTGAGTTGTTTTTCTTTTATTGCCAAGGTTTCCTTCATCCTTATTTCTATCCCTTCCACACCGTCTCCCTTGATTTACCTTTCACAAAGATTTTAATTCATATAGTGACAAATGACTTGTAAAATTGCAGTGTTTTAATGTATCAAGCTAACTGATTCTCTTTTTGTGTTTGCTCTTTCATACAATCATAGCTCAGTGTGGTTCACCCGCTTCTGTTGGTGCCGCTGGTCCTCTGAATGACGAAAATGCACACAAGCACACTGAGTTGGCTGCTGGCCACATTGACAACTGCTCTCATCCTTTTTTCTTTTTAATCTCAATTTCTTGTGTTTACAACCATGGTAACAGATGTGTACCAAAGAGGAAGGCAATCTGTTATCCTGGACACTATTGCTCCACTTAAAAAAAAAATAAAAATAAAAAAAATAATAATAATAATAAATAAAATAAAATAAAAAATAAAAAAAACATACACTAGCAATGTCAGTCAGAATTATGATGTGTCCCCCGCCTACTCCCCAGAGCCAGCTGAGATAGCGCCAGCAGCCCCCGCGACCCTTGTGAGGAATAAGCGGTCAAGAAAATGGATGGATGGATATTTAAGTCTCATTTCTCTTCTCAACTCACTGAAAACTTCCAATGAAAATATTTCCTTTGCACACACAACTAAAGATGAAATGTTATTCCAATGGTGCTCGTATGAATATCACGCAACACTCCACACATTGTTATCCTTTGTACAAAGAAATTTATATTAAGGAAACACAATAAGACTCTGTAGTTGAACCAAGATAACAGTATGCAGGTTTTCAGTAGATGCTTATCTCAGGTTCAAAACCCTGTAATAATCTAATGTGTAACCTTCGAAGAATGCTATTAATGTAAAGCCATCTCAGGAAGTCCAAACAATGTCCGGAGAAACAGGACCAGAGTTGCCCTTTCACACATGGAGCACACAGGAAATTGCCTCTATCAGATGTGTTCTCATGTATTAGAACTACTCTGTTTAGTTTATGGGGAAGGGCAAAAAGGAGACTGGGATACAAAAAAAGGAGCTGTCAAATACAGTTAGTAGAAATAAATAAAATTCATTTTAGTTGCTTCACAATACGTATGTCTGCAAAAGATGACTTTTTTTGAAGCGGTGGAAAAAAAAAATCTCCATTAGCCTCACAGTTTCGGATTCAAATCTATGTGCCAAAAACAAAAATATATGGATGTTAATGTTGAATCAAGTACAGTGGATTTCCAAACCATTTTCCCGGTGGGAAATAATGAAACTGAGTAGCTAACATAAAATTGTACTGTAGAGACAATTTTAAGCCTGCCTCCTCTCACTTTGCTCTGAGCATGCAGTGAGGAGACATACAAACAAGTGAGAAATAATACAGTTGGATATAATTAATCAATTAGCAAATTAAACTCTGACTTGTGGTGCAAAGACAGTGGTGCATACAGTATGCTTGGCCAAATACAACGAGAGTAATATCTGACTGTGACACTGAGTTTTACTGTTTTGAATAATAGTTTGCTTACATATCCTTCTGTTGTTGTATACTACCGGTATTTTCCTTCTGTCCTTATGTTCTTTTTTCTCTCAATACTCCATGTTGAGGCTTCTTCTTCATTTAGAATATGCCTTGCATTAAAGAAAAATCCAAACAAAAAGCATAAGACAAATGTTTCATCCTTTGATGCTGCTTTAACCCCTGGGCATTATCTTATTTTGAAATGACTTGGTCAGAACCATCAAAAGCCCAAAACGGGTCACAATAACGCCTACGGGTTAAGCAGAGCGTATCTAACTTTGAAGAGCAAATTAGAAGGCAATTTCGAAAGTGTCTGAATTGTATACAGTAACGCTAAACAGGTAACCTTGCTCTCGCAAAATGAATTCTCGCGGTATTTGTGAGTTCACAAAGTCCGGAGAATGCATCTTGTACCGCTCCAGCAGATAACCGCCGTTCCCGAACCACTGGTGGTTCAGACCAATCACAGAGCGACATTGTTTTTGGGGTCAGGATATGCAACTGTGACGAAACCAGGAAGCCAGCACCGACGGCGGAGCTAACAAACAAACCTTACATGGACGAATGGACACTACAATTAATTCTGTTCTCCCAGAATTACTCACTGTTTCCTTGTAAATGTTGAACAGCGAGAGGCGCTTCGTGCATTTCTAGCTGGTAAGATGTTCGTGCTTTTCCCCCTTCGACAGGAACCAACACAAAATTTTCACCCGTGACCGTGATTGGTTAAAATGAATGTCGCATAGTCCAATCAGCTCGAATTATTGTGCAGAATGTCCCACCTTTTCCAGACAAAATTACTGTGGAGAGGTACCAGATTGCCAGGTTGCTAAACAGGACTAGAAGCGTGATTCTCAAACAAACAAACGTTATTTCGAACCAAAGTGCATTTGCAAGTTTGTATGTATTGAAAGCACCCTGAATACACAGACTATGTTTGCATGAAATAAGGTTAAAGCAACACTACGGAACTTTCACTTTAAATTAATTATGGCGGTGCCATATGGACAAAAACGGTAATGTTATGCCTGAATGAAGACCACATTTCCCATGAGGACAAGCGCATTGCGTCGTCTTTTTTTTTTTTTTCGTTTGTTTTTTTAGCTCATGCCAGCGAGTCAAAGCCGAGCCAGTGTTGATCCTTGACTGTCCTTTTATCCAGGGAGCTTCCATTTTTCTTTTTTGCCTCAGACAAAACTTTTCAGTTGTTTTGCATCTTCTGCCAGGAAAGCAGTAATTGTGTGTCAATATTCAAATTGATTTCCGTCTTTTGTAACGAATGGGGAAAGGGGGAAGTGACGTATGCCATAAAGCAGTCAGTACATTTGTAGTTTTTTGTGTGGAACTGTTCCTACCATCCTCCTCAAAGTTGCTCAGTGCCAGTAAGAATGATACAGACCCCCTCAGGCCATGGCAAAGGTACCATTCAACTAGTTGAAGTCGATGTTTCATCAGAAGAGTTATGAAAACATTCTGTTAAGGTTGAAAAGTTCCTTAGTACCACTCGGGTTTAGATTAAAATTCTGGTTTCTGAAATATTCAGGATAACGCCTTTAATGTGTGAGCAGACCAGGTTACTCACGGGTACAAATCCCGTTTTAATGAGAGTTACAGCAGCCCATCTTTGACCCATGATCCGTATGCATCAAGGTTTGGATTGTACATAGTCCGCGACATGCTGCAGAAGCCAATTTCAAAATAAAAGCCTTCCAACTAATACATTGACTGCGATACAATTGGCTTGTTATTTGTATTTTGAAATTTAACCATGCACTGTGTGGTAGGCGTCGCAGCTCAAGGCAGCCAGCTTAACTCGTTCCCACGTGACGGTCGACTTCCAACATCAACACAGCGCCACCTCGAAATTACATTTAATTGCCAATTAAGGACGATGAAACAGTTAATCATTGTATGAAGCGGCACAAGTCTCCGGCGTTAGCAAGTATTCGCCAATAACGGGAACGTAAACATTGACAGTGTTCAGCGAGCCGAACTGCCGTTGCATTCAAATACTGTCGGACATTTCAAACTCAGAAAAAAGTCCATCAATGCATTTACCGTTTATAATTGCAAATTTCTAAACAATGTAGACTTTCTTTCAATCTATAAAGCTGGCATACAGTATGATGGGTGTGTAATCACTTTGTCTGCTTTTTTTTTTTTAACTTAATTTCAATTAATGGTCCAACTAGTCACTTCTGTTTAGAGTACCTAATCATCTACTAGGCTTCCATCCTCCATTCTGGTTGTTGGAAGGTAAATGAAACAAAATCAAGGGGTTGCAATGTGCTCATACTCCTGGTTGGGAAACACTGCATCGGACGACCTAATCCAAAGTAGTGTTGAAGGGCCAG
Source organism: Festucalex cinctus (assembly GCF_051991245.1). Classification (NCBI taxonomy): domain Eukaryota; kingdom Metazoa; phylum Chordata; class Actinopteri; order Syngnathiformes; family Syngnathidae; genus Festucalex; species Festucalex cinctus. Next base: position 44,241,340 of record NC_135411.1, read on the forward strand.
ATTTGACTGATCATGATGCTAGGCAGGCTGTTAAGCTTTGGTTTTCCCAAGGGGAAGAGGGCTTAGAGGCCTCGCAATAAGAGCTGCCACCTCTATATTGAGCAAACTAATTTTCAAAAAAGCAAAGCCTTTTTCCCCCCCCCAATTTCTTTTAAAGTGTGGTTCTCTGCTGCGTCGCTCTATTTCACCATTTCTGTTTACCTCTGATAGGCTCCAGCACCCTCGCGACCCTTGTGTATTTCCGATGGTTTCGCACCAGACATACGGACTTGTATACACGTACATATGGGTGTGTATAGATACTAGGGCTGGGCGATATGGCCAAAAAAATAAAATCTCGATTTTTGCAGTCATTCAGGACGATTACCATTTTAATCGATTTTAACCTAACAAATCCAACAAACGTTTACTTAAAGGTTTCATTTATTCAAAAATAATTCCTGTGAAAAATGTTCAGACACCAGTAACGTATACTGATTCTAGATCAGTTTTAACACAAAATTACATCACATAAAAGCATTTGGATGTAACAGAACATAAGAACAACAGCTTTTAATAATCCAGAAGACAAAATTCGATTTCACAATTTAGCAAATTTTCAACGATTTGATTTTTTAAAATGATGATGTATCGAATTAATTCAATTTATTACCCAACCCTAATAGATACACACTGTGGCATTTTCGCCATAGAGACAGAAAATAATGGGAAAACGCCGCATAGAAATCAACGTACGGTACTCAAGTTAGGCTTGTTTACCGAGTGGCAACCTAAGATGGCCGCTGCCCATACAAGTAGTTCCTGTGCTCAAAGGACCAAGATTACTTGCAAATACAGTATGCGCAAAACACAAACCAAAGTTCCGTTCAAAGGAGATATCTTGATTGCATTTATATGAGCAAATATTCAGATTAGACAAGGGGTAATCCAGGGGGTCTTATTCAGATTTTTAAAAACCCAAATAAGAGCATATTTGGGTTTTGGTGCGTATTTACGTTGCCTTCCAAACCTGAATAAACTGGGATTGGCCGCCATCACGAGTACTAATACCTTGAAATGAGACCGGGTAACTGGTATCGGTACTCACCCAACCGTAATTATTTTACTTTGTTACTAATTTATTTTCAAGTTATTTTTAAAATTGAGTTTTGGTAGTTGAAAAAATAAATACGTTTTGAAACATGAATAATCATGTTTATTAATCGTAATTTCAATATCAATAAAAACTGTCATGATTATTATTTTTCACCCAGCTCAAGCTTGTGCAACTTTTGCTTTCACAAATATGTTGGTTGAATATCAAATTGAGCATGAACCTGGTTGAGACTAGGAGACAAGAAAACACTGTACCAACTGAGTCAAGCCTGATATAACACGGCAAGTTGCTTTTTTTTCTGAAACTGTAGAGGTTGAATTGCAGAAAAGGAATGGAAACTCTGCTCTGTCCACACGTTAAGTTTGACATTGCACAGACTTGCGCATGGCACCTGGCAAAGTAAAATCTGCTTCATGTCCAGTTGGTTCAGACATTTGTGTTGACACATTCATCTCATCATATAAATGATAAGCTTAAGGTTGCAGTGCATGTGCAGCCTCAGCTTCAGATTGGTTGTCATGGTTAATAATCACATGCATGATACTGAGTGGACTCTTGTAATTGTGCTGAGGATTGTCTCCACTCGAATGAAATGGAAAATCTGGCTCTGCATTACCACATCTGGAGGGCAAGCCTCCCTGTTCTACAATCTTCTTTTTCAGTTGTTCTCCCATTTTGTTTCTTATTCTTCTGACTTTCCCTCTCTTCCTGTCTCACTGCTTCTGTGCCTGGCTGTGCTTTTCCCGTCTCTCTCCCTCCTCTATATTCTCTCGCTCTCTGTTCCCCCACACAGTAATATGATCTCGTCTATCAGACCGACAGAGCCATGAATCAAAAGACACACAGAGAGAAATATAGTACAAACCTTAGTGGCCCCACCCCCACTACAACCACACTCATCTGCAACATCCCTACCCCCAACAACTAGCTCTCTCTCTCTCCTTCTCTCTCTCTCCCTCTCATTCTCTCCATTCCCTACCCCCAACAACACAGCCCGCTCTCTATCCACAACCTCTATCCTCCATCTCTATCTTTTCTCAAACAAACACTCACTGACAACAACACTGGGCACGGTGGCATACCTTTGTGCATGCATGTCCACTTTCCAGAAGAAGAGCAGCAGGTTGCAAGGCTTGAAAGTGTAAATTGAGTGTATTGCTGACACCTAACAACAATAATGTGGCATTCTATTAATGCCCACAACTCGAGGCCAGAGTTCAAGACCGGCTAACGTACAGTTGCCTTGCACAATCAAGAACGACAGCCACCAGTTTATCATCGCATAGTCTCCATTCCGCCATGCCTCTCTTGGGGGCCATACATATTAGTTACACATTTAAGAGTGCAATAACACAACGTGAACAGACGCTCCACTTGGGGCATATAGCAGAAAACTTAGTGGAGTGACCTCACACGATGCTTGCCTGCAATTTTGGAACAAAACTCCTCACATATTCATCTTTGAGGGCATAGTAAATTCACTTTATAACTGGGACTTATCTGTAAAGCCAGAAATAAAATACTGCAGCTCATTTGAGCTTCCTCAATCCCGAAGTGACTTGTGATAAAGGATTACCATAAATTATATCCTGATAAATGTATTACAGGAACATTACAACATGATGTTTGTTTTCCTCCTGTACCGCTGTTTCTTATTTAAAGTGACAGTGTGTAATCTTTAGCGCCATCTAGTGTTGAACTAATAATTAATTTCATTTAAAAAAACAACAACACTATTGATTTCAACAATATGCAAAAAATATGTTCTATCTCAACAACGTACATATATATATATATATATATATATATATATATATATATATATATATATATATATATATATATATATAGATATATATATATATATATATATATATATTAGGGGTGTGCCCAAAAAAAAAAAAAGGAAAAAAAAGACTCGAGATTCTCATTTATGAATCCAATCGAATCGATATTAATATCCAAAAATTGACTTTATTTAAATTAGAAATGAAGAAGGGGAAAAGGCAGTTGTAGCCCACATTCTGTTTTTTTGTGAAAAAAAAGGCACTTATAATACAAAATTAATAAATGTTTAAACAAAAAACGACACTTTAATGTCTCTATTTGTCATTTTGACTTGCAAAACAGACTGGAGTAGATCATGACAATGTTGTGCATATCTGTAAATTGAAGCAGAATTCATTTGTCAATCAAATAATTTTGAATCGAAAATCGTTTGAATCGAGAATCGATTCTTTTTTTTTTTTTTTTTTTTTTTTTTTTTTTTTTAAAGAGCTCAGAATTGTTCATTCGGTAGTCTTACCGATTCAACGTCTCGAAAATCGATTCTGAATCGAATCGTAGACCCAAAAATCGTAATTGAATCGAATCGTGAGACAGTCAAAGATTTCCAGCCCTATACACACACATAAAGGTATGTCGCTGAGTCCCGTGATTCGTGCTCCCATCGCTTGTCACCTTCTGCTTCTGCTCTTGCAAGCTTTTACTTACTTCTCTTGCTAGCCGCTCTTGTTAGCCACTCCAGCCTAGAAAGGAAAGGTGGGAGGCTTGCAAAGTGTGGTCTCTCTGAGCCATCGTAGTGTGCGTGCTTTGAAATGCATGGCATGCGCGACATCAAGTGGTCAACTAATTAGGGATGTAACGATAAGCGCAATATTGTGATATCGTGATATTAAAACTATCACAATATCGTCGTTGGCATGTTCACAATATTTAAATGCAACACACCTGTTAAAAAAGTCAGGTTGATTTCCATTTGTGCAGTTCTATCACCCTCTGGGGGCTAGTTTTTTAGTGCAATTTATAATATAATAATAATAACAACATAACATTGATGTTATATACAAAAGCATAATATTGTGCTTTTTTTAGTATGGGCTCTTGGTTTTTGTTTTTTGTTTTTTTGTTTTTTACAATATTGTGACCTTTTTTAATTATCGCCAACCTCCCCACGATATTGTGATAATTATCGTATCATGAGCTTCATATCGTGATACTATCGTATCGTGACGTTTGAATATCGTTGAAAAAACGATCCCTACAACGAATACACACTGCCACTTTAAAAGAAATACCTTGATTTGTCTTCCATAAAACAACCACTGTATTTATCATGGAAATGAAGCACAAACAAGAATCGACAAACAAGTTGACATGACTTATTTTGATTGTTGGTAGTTTGGTATGTTTGTATGTATGTATGCACAGTCATTTATTCTTCAGCCTTTAAAACATACACAAGAATCTGCTAAATAACGAAATGAACGTACCAATCTGTTCAGACTGAAGGATATACTGTACTCTGGTAGCTGTATTCTTCTATTATGCAACGTATAATCACAGTTAACCACAGTCGATTGAGAGGACTTCACAAGGCATACAGACACCCAACAGACATCGGTACTCAGTCAGTCACAGGTTTCCGACCCTGACCCCTCAACTTGCCCAGGAGAGATTGAGAGCTTCTCTGCTGTTGTAGTCAAGACCACACCAGCCGAGACCAAGACATTATTGACATCACAGATGATCGAGACTGAGACAAGTCCAAGATTGTATATATTGTATTAAAGAATAGTCCCCCCAAAAAATACAGACCAAAGTGACCATTATATGTTGTTGTTTTTTTTCATTATATTAGCAACAAAAACAAATCCTGCTATGTTATTTTTAAAATAGTACAAAGATACAAATCTTAGATCTAAGGGACATGCCCTGGCACTCAAGGCAACACTGGGAAGGTAGCGCAGCACCTGCATTCTGCGTTTCTCACTGATCACATTAGCACTGGCCTGGTCTCAACCGGTATTGATCAAAATTCCCAAGTCCGCCCTGTCCAAGACGAGTAAAAATGCTTTCAATTCCAAGACAAGACAGAGACCCTTAAAAAGTGGTTTTGAGACTGGTTGGAGACCAAGACCAATTTCGAGTTCTTACAACACTAAACTTCTCAGACAACAAGTTAAGCAAATATCAAGAAATGCCCATGGAATTGATGTGCTCAAATATCCCAAACCACTTTCATCTACCATATTGCAGTGCTCTTTAAAGCATAATTACTTTAAAATTACATTGCCGAGAGTCTAACAAAATCATAGTTCATCTTCAATAGACAGTGGTAGCAGTCGCTGTTTTAATTAACTTCAACCTAATAAAGCAATTAATTACCATTTAATTGGCAGGGCAAGACAGATGAATACCCCCCCCCCCCCCCCAAGTTAATTAAAGTGGGGGCAACACAAAGGTTACTTTCATTTGCCAGACAATAAGCAACACAAGAAGGTTCCTAGCTGCTCTGTGTCACCGACCTTGTTGGTCCCGAAGGCCGGCTCAGGATAGGAGAGCTGTCCCAGTCTGCTGTGCTCTGACGCGGCCAGAGGCTGAGGAGGTGGTGGGTAAACTGTCACATCCATGGCCCAATATACATCCGCTTCTCCCGCTGTTCTATTCTTCTGCTTGCTTGCTTTCTTCCTTCGAACAAAATCAACTAATGATTGTTTTGTGGTGTTCTTTTACAAACTTGGAGGTCCCTGAGTTACCGTATGGAGAAACATCCACGAGCCTCTTCGGGAATCAAACGCCGAAAAGTAGGCTTTATAGGATCCCGCAAATTTTGGAATAGGCGCTTCTCTCCACGCCGGGTTTCATGCTCCAATAATTCCCCACACTTCCAAGTATACGCAAATATTCATTGGCAATTAATTCATAAACTATTTTAGCCAGAATAACTCACTGTAAGACGCGTCTCCACCTGTTTCTTTAATGGTCGCGATGTTTTGTCCAGCCAGGAAGAGATGCGACTTGTAGTGTAGTGTAACTGTTTCAATGCTGTGTCCCGCTACTTACTGTACTACTACACTGACTGCCGTACTGCTGTCTGTGCTGCTGCCAACTGCTGCTTTGCTGCTGCTGCTGCTGTTGCTGGCGCGCGTTGCTTGGAGCGACACTTTACAGAGCACTCATACAAAGAGAGCTCTGTCATCAAGTTAGCACTGGTTTGCGTAAACGGATGCGGAAATCATTTTGTTTTTACCAAAATAAGAGCACTTTGTCAGTGTGTTTGTCCGCCCCAGTAAACGTTTTGCAATTCGAACGGTACAAATACAGGTTGGATTCACAAACGATGGACCAGCTGTAAATTAGACTAAACCCACAGAAACAATGCAGTAATAGTAGCTGTGGAAAACAATACTATCAGAAACACATGTAGGCATTCATTCATTCTCCAAAACCCTACATAAATTCTAGTATTTGTTTCATGAAATTATATTTCTTTATTCCCAGCAGTCATTGCTGGATGTCAGCCGCCCACGCCTCCGAAAAAGTATCGGCTGTCCTGAATACACAATGGCCACCCCACCCCTAACAACAAAAACATTGTTTCATAATATTATTTTTAATATATTTAGCAGGGGTGTGAATTGCCTAGTACCTGACGATTCGATTCATATCACGATTCATAGGTCACGATTCGATTCAATGCCGATTAATCCCGATACAAATTTCTAAGCCGATTGTTGCATTTTTTTTTTACTCATATTCAGAAAATACGAATCAGTAAACTTGTACATGTACACTGTAAGATGTGTATGAAAATGTATTTATTGATCTGAAACTTCAGTCTTATAACTGTGAGCCACTGTATTTAACAAACAGGTTGTAACCTTTTTTCATATTAGAACAGCACTGAAATAAAATATTCAGGCTTAATGTTCCATTAATAATAATAATAATAATAATAATAATAATAATAATAATAATAATAATAATAACAATAATAATAATAATAATAATAATAATAATAATAATAATAATAATAATAATACATTTATTTTTGTATAGCGCTTTTAAAAATACTCATAAGAATAACATTCTTCCATGCTTAAGGTGTAAACACTAACCCTAAGCAAGACGTTTTGTTGAATATTTTTCCATCAAAATTCAATGTTTAAAAATTGATTCGGCTGACTATTAATCAATTTGAGAATTGCTCGCTGTAATATCGCGATATATTGCTGCGTAGCTTTCTGTTTCCATAGTTTTTGGCGTAAGAGTTTTGTTCTTCGCGTATTCATGGTCCTTGCCTATTGCAAGTGTTTTTTGTTCTTTCACGTTTTCCTTGCCTTTTGCAAGTGCTTTTTCTTATTTTGTATTCCTTATCTGTCTGCAAGCGCTTTTTGTTACTTGTAAGTGTGATACTTTTTGTAATAAATACAAATTGTATTTTCCTTACTTGGCCTACGTTTTTGGGATCCTTTATTTTACCGGTAACCCTGGTACGTTAAATTGCTAATCTTAAAATTGGAAGAAAAATGTATGTTAAAGCGATACAGGACTTATAACTAATTTTCCAGTATTGGATTAGGCATTGTGCACAAAGAATAAAAGTACAAATATCTTTGGCATCTTATTCCCTGAATTTTATTTTAAACCGATTTTTGAGTGTCAAAATTCGAACATAGTGGTAAACGCAATTATCCTGGTCACGTGGTCGTGATGACGTATCCCATGCGTAAAACGAAAGCCGCCTTCGCTCATTTCAATGGGAGTATGCTGACAAGAAAGATGTCTTCGATCGCAAACACTGCACCAATTCTGTTTAGAGTGAAATCCTCAGCACGTTCGGTTTCATGTGGTGGTGGGGCGGTGGGGGCTGGTCGCTCTTAATGTGGGCTAAAGCGTTCTTAGGACACAACATGTAGCTTAGACTAGCAGAGTACAAGTCACCGAGATGTTTACCGTCAACTTTGATTCGCTGATGGCTGGATCTGCTAGTTTCATCTGGCTTTCAGTTGGAAACAAATCTTTGGCGTGTCCTCCGTGGCTGTACTGCTTTTGAAGTGCGTCTTTGCTGTCAGGCGCAATTCCGCCTTTGATGTTCACCATGGGACGAGATAATTACTTGTGAGTTCTCTGTCACTGGCAGCCATGCCATTCAATGTGTCTTTTACGCACGCGATACGTCACGATTGTGACTGTCCAAAAATGGCTGATACAAAATGCAAAAATATTCATAATGTGCTATAAAATCATAAACGCGCAACATAAATTGGCAATTTTTTCAGGGAAGAGTTGAAATTAACCGTTTCACAGAATAGCTAGTTTTTCCATAAGTCTTGTGTTCCTTTAAAAGTCACAGATGTGAATGGACCTCCTTTCACAAAAACTGGAAAATACGTCACCAATGCGTCAATCAGCTGCCAGTCCTTATAGGGTAGATGCCACGCACTTACGACTTCCGTAAGTCACATGCCTACGCTGTGTCCAGTACTTACTGTTGATATGCTGAAATCAGAGGTTTTGGACCGTTTTAAATTAAAAAAAAAATAAAATAAAAAAATGGTTCCAAACGATTACTCTATTAAAATAGTTGTCGATTAATTTAATAATGGATTACTTGTCTATTAATTTTGACAGCTCTATACATCTTCCTCCCCATACACTCATAAAAATCTTAACGTGTTAATTACGACCAATCGCTACCAATATTGGCATGCACACATCGAACTTAGACCCACATCAATCGCTTAAAATATGATTGGCTTAGTACTTTGGATTTTATGGACAAGATAAATGTGCATACCTATGGAGAGCAAGACAGTTAATGCCTATAAAATTCAAAATACTATCGATCGTTTTCAGAGATTACTGTGGCCATACGTACTAGTAGATATGTGAATTCTGATAACGATTGGTCTTGGGTTTTCTGAAAGTCAGCCACGGACGAGCTCCCCCCCACACCCACAGTTTGTCGTAAGACTTTGCTTTCATTTATCATTTCATTGTTGATGGTTCTGATTATGCAGACCAATCTTTGAGCAGCACACGTAAAAATACCTGATGAGAAGAAAATTTATATTCACATTCTTACTGATGACATCTGCATTTAGAGCCTCTCCCACACTTATTTTATACTTATGGTACAACCAGATGCCACACGAGTAGAGGAAAAAAATAACGTGAAAAGTACGCAGCAGATGTGTGCAACTACAGTGTGGCAACGCAAGATGGCCACCACCAGCTTCACTTCTCACGACAGCAAGAGCAGCCCAAGTTTTTTACGCTTTATCAGCCTGCGAATCGACTTCAGAGTCTGACCGTGGTCTTTTTGAAGCTTTGAGCCAGGACAGCATGGTAGTGTTTTCATTTCATTTTCCTAATTCAAGAGCTATGGTTGGAAACGCGTTCAGGTCGGCTAGCATCAGGGTAGCATTGACAGCGAGCTACTTGAATGATGTTTCTCTCGCAAAGCAGTGAAAGCACAGATTTTTATGTGTACTGGAGTACGCGTGTTCATGGTGATGTGATGAGCGCAGGACTTCCATACTATATGTAAGTCAATGGAATAGAGCGGCGCTCGTCGGAACAGCTTTTGAGGATCAAAACACAATTGTTAAGCGCACCGGAACGCTGATAGTACGTTCTTTGCACGTTGAGAAGTACCTGAACGCTTAAGGGAGCTTCTTAGAAGAGCTGGAGCTCCGTACCGCTGCGTTCCGGCCCACTTAAAACACTGTCAACCTCTGAAAATATCAAAACAATCGGCACAGTACTGATTTGACTTAGAGCTTTTGAGATTGCTCACTGGCTCATATTGGAATCTAGTTAGTAAAATAAACATGTGACCGTACTTTGTCGCTGGCCACGTTTGCAGGAAGCTACAACAACTCGTGTTCCCACACTGGTAAAGTCGGTAACTGTCACAGAAAGTTTCCATGCAAACAAAACGCCGGTTTGGATTCATTATGGAAGTCTAGAGCAAAATTCACGCAAAGGCTCATGGGGCTTATGAATAAGATGGATAAAACAAATTTATTAGTAGCAGATGACTTTTTTTAGTATATGCCAAGGGCCACTTAAAAATGGGTGGCCGGCCACAATTGGCCTTTAGGCCCATAGTTTGGACACCACTGATGTAAAGTAAGCTAAATTTGCTATCAGAGTAAATTATGAAACATTATGTTATCTTAAAACAGAATTATTATGCTAGTAGATGATGTACAGTAACAATATGTCTATATAATACAAGTGTAGTTAATTCAATGATTAAAAGATTTAGCTATATTTCTATTGGTTGAACATTTTTTTCTACTTTTACTGTATGTTAAGAGTATGAAAACTCAGAAAAAAAATTATTGCACATTTTATTGTACATTTAGAACACAAATTTGCGATGAATCGTGAGTTAACTATTGAAGTCAAATTTGCGTTGTGGAGAATAAGGGCTTTCAGGACATGATAAAAATAATAATAATAAAAAGCGGCCCCGTTATGATGTGCAACTAGATGTCTGACAATCATGCCATAATGAGTTGTTTTAAAAACCAGGGTATTGAAACAGTCACACACAGTAACTGTTTTAAGTCAATTAGTTTACATTTAGTAGGCTGCCACGTTGAAAAATATATTCATTAGTAGGTACAACAGGAGTGTAGAATTTTACTAGGCAGATACATGTTAAAACACCATTTTAAAAGACTGATAGTTTCTAATTTGGTCTGTACCATGTCGGAACATTACATGTGCAAAAATGTTGCTCACTGTTTTCCAAAATAAAAGCAGATATAATTTGACAATTGACTAATCCTTGAGTAATCAAACAATCGTTGCACCACCATCATACTGAATCGAACCGAACTGAATTGTTTTTAAAATTGAACGCGACCTAACGAGAAGCGTATCGAATCGTCTTGATTGGAGAGATTTACACCCCTAATATCTAAATAAATAAATAAATGAATAAATATATATATAGGTATATATATATATATATATATATATATATATATATATATATATATATATATATATATATATATATATATATATTATAGGGGTGTGAATTGTCTAGTACCTGACGATTCGATTCGTATCACGATTCACAGGTCACGATTCGATTCGATACCGATTAATCTCGATACGAATTTATAAGTCGATTGTTGCGATTTTTTTTCATTCAAATTTAGAAAATACTAATCAGTAAGCTTGTAGAGTGTAAGATTTATATGAAAATGTATTATTTATTTATCTGAAATTTCAGTCTTATAGAGGTTGTAATTTGTTTCATGTTATATATATATGTTTATAGGGGTTTGCCTCTCTCCACAAAGGCAATATTTGTCAATACGTGGGGTTTAACTGGATTTTTAAATCCCAGTCTCCAAACAAGAGTGGAAAACAAGAGAATTAAGAACTACAGCACGAAACAAAGAGAAACAGACACCATTCAGTCCAAGCTAACATAGAGGTTAGTGCCTGACACAGATGTGCACATCACACTGACTCTTACACACTCATTGCACAGTTAAACAGATGGCCAAACACACATAAAATACAAATGTACTTCTCTCACACACAGAATTATACTATATTGGAACAGAGCTTCATAGCATATGTGTACAATATATGCACACACACACACAAACACACACACACGGGAAAAAAATAGCAGCTCATGCATATTACTGTTTATTGCCTACACCCATTTAGGTATCATTAAAATGCATGCTCGTAGACTTTCAATCTCTATCCATATATATAAATGGCTCACTCATTCACTCACGCGCTCATACGCTCGCACGCACACACTTAGTGAACATACATACATAGTGTGCCTTCCCATCCCCCACATATACGCATACATATATGCACCCCTCCCGTCTGTAAAAAGGCATAATTCACTTCCACATTCTCCACCCCCACATACACTTCCTCTATATAAAATGCCACACACACAAACACGCAAGCACACACACACGAAGCCGATCAAATACACATGTACGTTCAAATGCTTGCACAGACACACACACAAACACAGTAGACACCATAAACTCATGCACACTCAATACATGTTTGTGCTGCACCTATGCTAATGCATGTCAATGCACAAAAGCACGTTTCCAAGCAAAGTAGTGCACACACACTCACACAAATACACACTTGCACTCTCTCTCCACCTCATATAGTTCTCAGATTTCAATGTATGAGCTTTCCAACATATCTGATGGGTTGAAAATGTAATGCACTGTAACATTTGAATGATGGGTGTCTCCTCATGTTGGGGGATTACATTATAGATTCATAGCAGAGCAATCCACTGGAGGGTAAAAACACTGTGTCCTCCAGGAATAAACCAGCCCTTTTGCCACTATCTGGAGTGTGGCAGAAGATTAAAGAAATGGCTGGGTCAAAAAAGAAGCAAGTCTTTAATTCCAAAAGCTTCTGCGGTTTCCCTAAAAGAAACATACGTTCCACATAGCTTCAGAGATGTTCGATCAATATCAAATGCATACTGTACTGTATATGACAAGAATTCTAAAACTGGATACAAGAGACAAACATTTGCTTTTTCTTTTTCTACAGTGAAAGACAAGTATGTGGAAGGTTGAGACACAATTTACACACTTGACCTCTGTTTAATACTGTATGATTGCGTCTATATCACCACATCTAAAGATTTCTGTCTTTGTAGGTAGTGCTATGTATGGTACGCAAGGTATGGATGTGGTGGATGGACCCAATGGAGGCGAAACAAGGCAAGGAGACATATAGGAAGGGGAATGTGAGGAACTTTATTTAGGACAGAAAGAGAGCAGACTGGTGAAGACGTGGACAGACGTGGCGGGACAGACTTGGCTGAACGTGGACAGACTTGGCATGACGTGGACAGATGTGGCAGGACAGACTTGGCAGAACGTGGACAGACTTAGCAGGACACACTTGGCATGATAGGATGACTTGGCTAGACGTGGAGAGACTGGAGTTGACGTGGAGACACTTGGTGTTATGTTCTGTGTTGGCTGGCCTGCTCTGTTTTTCTGTTGCAGTTGCTCTTTTGACCACTGGGGGGAGCCAAGGCCAACCACACACACCTGCCTTGTGTTTTGCTGATTAGCCTGCTTATTTATGTTCTGCTTAGAAGACACCAGTTTGTCGGACTATTCCTCTTGCTTGTCCCCTTTTCCCAACTAGTCTCGACCTCCCGTTTACCTGCTCCTCGTCCTTGTATCTCGCCTTGATCTTGTGCCTGTTTGTTTGTTTTTTAGTAAGTATTCTAGTTTTGGTGGTTTTGATTCTTGCCTTTTGCAAGCTCTTTTTGTTAGATCCTTTCCCGCGTTCTGTGACGTGCGTTTTCTGTTGACTATCATTCTTACTATTGTAAGCTCTTTTTGTTTAGTACTCTCGCGAATTGTTAGTGTGCGTTTTTGTTTGTTAGTCCTTGCATTCGCAAGTGTGCTATTGTATTTTTTGCAGCTGTGTGTCAGATTAAACTTTGTCAAACTTGATTTTCTTGTCCGTGTTTTTGGGATCCTCACACCTGTATATAACACTTGGCTTGGCTAGGAGGTGAGAAACTTGGTGAGAAACTTGACCAGATGTTGAGAAACTTGACCAGACATTGACGCTATCAATTCACCTTAGCACGCCTGGACTGGACAATGCTCCCACAACACGTAAACAAACACCACTCACTAAATACAACACTAACGAGACACTAACAAGACACACCTGGGAAACACAGCAGGCAGAGGGCACTAATTAGCAACACATACAGGGAGGGGAGACACTCACAGGTGGACGAGGTTAACTATGACGAGACTAGGGGAGACAAAACCGGACAAAAAGACAACATAAACACCCAAAACTAAACCAAAACCCACCCCCCCCCCCCGAAATCGAAACATGATCCACTTTTTCACCGACAGCAGTCGGTACGTCACAAAATGCACAATATTGTGCTTATGTACAAAACAGCAATGCATATAAACCACCTGCAATCGCTAATAACAATAGTGAGGCACTTACTTGCTAATGATAGCACACATTTATCGCTTCACAAGCAAATTAGGTTCCCCTTCATCTGACAATTAGCATAGATTTTAAACATAGAAGGCCAAAACATCCCTCATGAAAATGTTATTGCACTAATGAAATAACCACTAGAGGGTGCTAGAACTGCACAAATGGGAAATCAACCTGACTTTTTTTTAACAGATGTGTTCCTTTTAAATATTGTGAACATGACGACGACGATATTGTGGCAGTTTTAATCTCACAATATCACGATATTGCCCTTATCGTGACATTCCTACTGCCCATAGCCGATGAGATAGGCTCCAGCACCTCCTGCGATCCTTGTGAGGAGCAAGCCGTTCAGAAAACGGATGGACAGATGGAAATTTCAGTCTACTTCACGTTGAACATTTTGGAAGAAATCTATGCATAGATAGATACCTTTAGCATGCACAATGTGGTTTATCAAACCGGAGACTGGAAAATTAACGCCCTTTATAAGTGCATTTTTTTTAACACAAAGAAATTCTTGAAAAATGGGAAGTGAATGAATGAATGAATGAATGAATGAATTAATGAATAAATTTCCCACAAAAACGGTAGTTTAAAAAAAAAAATCTGGAAAAAAAAAATCCACATAAAAAAATCCACATGTAGGTGACTTCCGGGGTTCCGGGTCGTGGGTATGCAGGAGTGGACTGTACTGTGACTGAAAGGCAGGTGCAAACTTGAAAGTAAAGTGACGCCAGTGAAACGCAGGCAAAATGAAAGGTGATGCGTTTAATTGTTCTAAATGATCTGAGGGCTGATCTCTTTGCTGGTCACAAGACAGGATCATGCCATATAACCTATGACAACAGTCCTTTGGCCCAGGTGCATTGTGGATGCAGAAGTTGAAATGTGCATGTGTTAGCTGTTTTAATGTCTTTCATTATATGAATGTGTATGGAGTTTCTTTTTCCACCAGGTCCACACAGATTGGGGTTTCTCTTTTTCCCTTCCACCTTCTTCGTGTTTTCTTTTTCTTTTTTTTTTCTTTTTTTTCTTCTTTTTTTTTAATCGAAGAAACCCGGTGCACTAATTCAGCAAACCGTCAGGCTTCACATTTTGTCTCCCTCTATTAATCTTCAGACTGCCAGCCCAAATCCAATTTTTAGTCCATCCAGATTGAAAATGGTTGGCTCTTTTGTAGTCTGAACAGTGACCAAAGCACATGACATCCGATTTTTGCGGGACGGAGTGAAACCAGATGCGGGAGGTAGTTTCATATCCGATTTGAACAGGATTCGTCTCAGTCTGATCAGCTCGAAACACTCCGAACGGATTTGAATGTCCGTGACGTCACTCTACGCGTGAAAAACCAAACTCATCCAAACATAACCCTTTCATGCCCTTGCATGACCCAAACATAACCCTGGCAAGACCCGGTCCTGACAGTACCATGACCCAAACATAACCCTTGCATGACCCAAACATAACCCTGTCATGCCCTTGCATGACCCAAACTTAACCCTGGCATGACCCAGTCATGACAGTCAGCCCTAAAAATCGGATTTGAGGAGGTATCCGATTGGAGTCAGATATACCTCCAGTCTGAACACAGTCTGAACACAAATTTGTATGAAAAAAATGGGATTTGTCTGTAAGCACAGTGTACTGTAAAACTGTAAACTACTTTGATTCTGTCTCAATATATTATTATGTTTTTAAATGTGTTCATATTATTTTAAGAATGTTTAAAGACTTTACTAATAGGTGCTATGATTGCTATTAAAACATGCATAGGGTGTATTTTAAAAAAAAAGAAGAAAAAAAGTCACCCCTGTGATGGAGAGGGTTTTACTGTATACTATATTTGTATGTGTGTACAAGTCTGTTTGTGTGGTCTTGCTCCTTCATGTGGTCATCATGCTTAAAAGTAGTTGCTAAGGCAGGACACAATGTTCTATCCAACACATACAGTATGTTCAGTGTGTGCATTCAAACATGAAACATGTCTTTGTAGTACCATTGATGTAGTATGTAGCACTAATGCACCTTGGCCTTTTCCACATTGTCATAGCAGTCCACGCACACACATTTCAATAATTGATGTGTTTCTTTAAAATAAAACCTTTCAGAGCATCAAATCTATTATGCATGTTTTAAGATTCATGCTTTTGTTTTTTTGTACTTCGCACCGGTTCAACAGCTGCTCGGCCATGAGGCCACTTTGCAGACTTCAACTGTGGGACCGATGGGAGTGTTGGTTTGTAATGTTCTTTTTCGAAACTTTATTTTTATTGACAGAAATGCGAATGGCCATTAGAAGGCTGACGAAAAATTGTTTTTGAAGCCATAGAACTGCAAATAATAACGTAGATTAAAAGATGATTACCATATTTTCCGCACTATAAGGCGCACATTCAATGCTTTCAAAAGCTGACCCTGCGCCTTATAATCCAGTGCGCCTTATATATGGATCAATATTGAGCCACAACAGGTCTCGCTGTCAAGACGCTATCGGTGACCATGCATGCGCAGAAGAACGCGCCATCTTGGATCGCTAGCTAATACTAATACTTTACGTCAGAGAAAATAATAAAACAGCTGTTTATTCATTTTGGAGTTGTCAGAAAGCTGGTTTGTAATCTATTAGTAAAGTTTGACTGACCTATCTGACTGT
Source organism: Festucalex cinctus (assembly GCF_051991245.1). NCBI lineage: Eukaryota > Metazoa > Chordata > Actinopteri > Syngnathiformes > Syngnathidae > Festucalex > Festucalex cinctus. Next base: position 44,257,893 of record NC_135411.1, read on the forward strand.
TTTGTTGACATTCCCTTTAGCGCAGCACCATCTAATGGATGCATAACGTAACCCAAGCCTCTACTGTAGCGCCTTATATATGGACAAAGTTTTAAAATATGTAATTCGTTGAAGGTGCACCTTATAATGCGGTGCGCCTTATAGTGCGGTGCGCCTTATATATGGAAACAGTTTGAAAATATGTCATATGTTGAAGGTATGCCTTATAATGAGGTGCACCTTATAGTGCGGAAAATACGGTACATCAAACAAAATTAACTTTTGGTTTGAGTGCAAGACACATTTTCAGTTTAGAATTGTTGGGTTTGATTGAGTGATGAATAGTAGGGATGTAACGATATCCAAAAGTCACGATACGATATTATCACAATATGAAGCTCATAATACGATAATTATCACAATATTGTGGGGAGTTTGGTGATATTTAAAAAGGTCACAAGATTGTAAAAAAAAACATGAGCTCATGTTAAAAAAGCACAATATTGTGCTCGGGCGGCACGGTGGTCGAGTGGTTAGCACGTCCGCCTCCCAGTACTGAGGACTCCGTTTTGAGTCCAGGCTCCGGCCTTCCTGGGTGGAGTTTGCATGTTCTCCCGTGCCGTGAAAATTAAATTGCACTAAAAAAAAACAACAAGAAAACAAAAAAAAAAAACTAGCCACCAGAGGTTGCTACAACTGCACAAATGGAAATCAACCTGACTTTAACAGACGTGTTGCATTTAAATATCGTGAACATGACGACGAGATTGTGGCAGTTTTAATATCACGATATCACGATATTGCGCTTATCGTTGCATTCCTAATGAACAGTTGCCGCAATATTTAATTCCTGGAGCTCCTCCCTGTTGTCTACACAATTCAGCTTTACTCAACATTATTATTATTATTATTTTCATTAAAAAATACAACTTTCTTATTTCCTCTCACTTATTCACAATTACATTTTATTTTTATTTTGTTAACAAGCTGATTTGCCTTCCACTTATTAAATTGTGAACCAAATTTGAAGAACGAACAAATACATTTGGTGCTCTTGATTGTCGTGTAGTTAGACCGTACGCTATGAATTTATTTGAAGTCAAGTTTACATCAGAAAAGTAAAGGACACACACACACACGTGCACACGTGCACACACGCGTGCACGCACAGTTCTCTGATCTGGCAGTGTGATATTCAGTGAATGGCAGTACCATTGAATTCATTTGCACATTTTTAGCCGAGGGTTGATGCATCATTCAGGGATATTTTTCCCCACTGTCACAGTTTTACACCCAGTCTCATCATTATTTCATACAGGGCTATTTATTATGCTACTGTGATGCATACACATGAGCACACACATGCACACATAAAATGCTAAGTCTTTTTCTTGGGGGGGAAAAAAAATCAATGCACACTTACAAACAACTAGGCATATATTTTTATAATCCGTTGCGCTCTAGTTTTTGCATGGCTGTTGGTCAGTCTGTGGAAGGATTCAAGGAAAAACTGACTTGACAAACAAGTGGGCGGAGTGTGTGTGTGTGTGTGGGGGGGGGGGGGTCCACGGGCGTGCTGGTGTATATTGGGTCTCAATCATTGAAAATGGATGTTAGTGTGTGTGACAGAGAGAGAAAGAGAGAAAGAAGAGACGGCATTGCTGACAACCTGTCAGGTTGCATTGACTACAGTATGACAATAAACTGTACACTGTTTTGACAAGTAGCTCCACACGGCGCATGCGCATTCACTTACACTCTTTAAACTGACTTTCCTCAGGACTCTAATCCTTGACCCCAATATCAGTGTTATGGTGAGTTAAGTGTTTCTTTGGTCAGAAATAATCCACGCGGTAGGTAAACCACTAAGAGTAATTTTTTGTTGTCAATGTGACAGACAGCTGAAGCGATGATATATTCTTGTGACAGGGATGGACTGAATTGTTGAAGACACATTGTAGAAACTTGTCTAAACCAGACAGTTTAAATTCTTCATTCTTCGTCTCATTATTATTATTATTATTAGTAGTAGTAGTAGTAGTAGTAGTCGTCGTCGTCGTAGTAGTCGTCGTCATAGTAGCAGTAGTAGTATTCATCTTTTATTTAGATGAAAGTAGACTATAATTCAAAATCCAGCATCTAATCATTGGCAGAAGATTATGACCACATAGTAGTCCACGCACACACATTTTAAAATACTGTCATAAATCTGAGCATTGCTATCTTTTTCAGGGCATTGTATTGTATTGTATTGCATCTCATTAGATTGTTTTGGCTTGTCTGTGTACTTGGAAGGTGGCACAACATTTACTGAGCCTATGTTATCTTCCAAACTGACACTCAGGATGCATTAGCACTTGAAGCAGGGAGCCTGACTGCAATAAAAATGTATTACATGCACAGTCACTTATAGAGATTTGAGAACGGGTCTGCAGTGCTTTTGGCCACTTCCTCCCTGATTGGAATTGTGCAACTCCACTCTTACAAATAAAATAACTGCAGGTAATGCCTAGGGATAGACCCCAGGCTGGTATTAGGTATTTTGACGAATATCGGTATCGGCAAAAAAATAATAATAATAAAAATGATGGGCCGATGATGGCCGATATCAGGTAAATCTAAAACCATTTCAATCTCAGGCAGTGGCGTAGTGGTGCCTGGAGAAGTGGGTATACTATAAAAGTGGGTATAATTTTACTTTTTTTCTTCTTCTTCTTCTTCTTCTTCCTCTTCTTCTAGAAAAACTGTTTTAGAAACAATGACATGTAAGAAAGAGGGGTCATTTATAATTACACACAATAATAAAATGATCATGCATTAATTAGGTGTAGTTTGTTATGTAAAATGTATTTATTAGGAGGCAAACATGAATAATATGTTATTTACTATAAAGTTATGTGTTTGTTTGGCAACCAGTTCAGGGTGTACCCCGCCTACTGCCCAAAGCCATCTAGGGTAGGCTCCAGTACCTCCCGTGACCCTTGTGAGGAGCAAGCAGTTAAGAAAATGGATGGCTGGATGGATACTATAAAGTTAAACTAAATCATGTAAGTTAGTCAGGGTTAAGTATTATATTACTTTAAGTTACTGTAGGCTATACAGTATACAATAACTTGGCTAATGTTATTTAGACCTAAAAAAAATAAAAAATAAAAAATAAAGGGGGAGCAGGGGGAAGCTTCATAGTCTCATAGACACTGAGATAATCTCTGGTCTGGACATTTATTACAGTTTCATTCATCTAAGATTACAGTCTGTCAGAAAAGTCTGCAAACTGAAATTAACAAATTCCCTACATGATCCTAATCTAGCTAGTTTAGGGCTATGTTGCAATCGGATAATACTACATTTCATAATGTTAGCATCGCCGACACACAAATTTTATCTACAATGTGTTGGCGACAAAATCCTCCTCCGTACAGTCATATAGGCAAGCAAGTACCAGTTAGAGGCATTGATAACCTTGGGAGTGCCCTCAACCTTTTGTTAGAAGTTTAAAAACATGTCTATTGTCTAAGATGAAAAAAAAAAAAAAAAAAACTTCTACAGTTGGAAAAGTCTGAAAATTTGTTGAATAATCATGCTTTAAGACATTGCAAGAGAGTCAAGATTTGCATTTGTATTTTAAAACATTTTGACCCCAAAATCTCCCCCAAAATTGACTGAAAATGAATATCGGCTCTAAATATCGCTTATCAGCCTCCTTGATTGCCATCGGTTTCAGCCCTGAAAAAAACACATCGGTTTATCTCTAGCTAATGCCCAAGGTAGAGTTACAAGACTGGTTCAATTTTTCTTTCATTCACCCAAGTTATGTTCAACTAAGCTTATCATTTTCTGGCCCCTCTCAAGGCCTAAATGAACATTCATATTCATTCATTCATATTCAAGGACGCATCTGTTGAGGAAGGACGCATCTGTACTTGCTCCTGCACTCGCTCGTGAATCTAACTACTTGTTGATTTTTGCATTGGGATTTTTAACTACATTGTTGCAGAATGCCTGGCGGAAAAAGAGCTGACGAGATTGAGGAGATAAAATCTTCTCTTAAAAAACTCAGTGGAATGGTTGCCGAATTACTTGAAATGAAGAAGAGCATTGAGCCACTTCTTCAGGAAATACAGCAATTGAAGAAAGAGACACAGGAAAAAGATCCACGCATTGTTGCCTTGGAACAAAAAGTGGATGATTTGGAACAAAATCTTCGTATCAACGATGTGATAGTCACCGGTATCAAGATCAAGCCGCGCCGTGGCCCTTTGAGAGCTGCGGCTAGCACGAGCACGGAAGATTCTGACCAATATTCAGGGAACGAGACTGTGGAACAGCAAGTGACACTTCAACTCAGAGATTTGGGATTAACTGTTGATCCTGCGCACATTCAGATGTGCTTTTCGCTTCCAACTGGAGGGACACGACCACCGGCAGTTCTGATCAGGTTTGTTGACAGAAAGAAAAAGATTGCTCTTCTGAGAGACCGTCACAAGCTTCGTGGGAAACATGTCTACATCAACGAAAACCTCACCAAACGAAATGCTGACATCGCCAAAAAGGCTCGACAAATGAGAAAGAATGGACTTATCGAAAGCACGTGGACAAAAGACTGCCGAATTTTTATTCAAACTAAAGATAACTCTGGTCAACTAAAAACACGAATCGTGAAAGGAGCTGAGGAATTGGCTGCGCTTGAGAGACAACAGTAATTCACAATATCACAACAACAACAACAACAACAACATCACTAATTACCCAAAGCTGGAGTTGTATATGATTATTTGCTGACTTTGCCAAGGCTAACTCTTGTTTATACACCTGCATTGATAACATGTATTGCTGTTCCCGTTTGAATCTAAATATTGTCTGGCTCGAATTCCGTTTGGACATTTGTTGTAACAGTCAAGGCTACATGATAAGGCTGTATTGTGGCTCCAATGAATCTGCTGTCAATACGCAAAATGGGGGTTGGTGGTCTGGTTCCTGGAATGCAGCTGGCGTAGGCCGCTCTGCTGGGTGAGCTAGGCTGGGCAGCGCACAGGAGTCATCAGACCCACAACATGCTAGCAACCAGTGGTGCTACCTGACCAGAATCGAGTGCTGAAATTGCTTGAAAGCAATGGGCCGAATGCAAGCCGATCTACTCTTCTGGAAAGCACAACATGTGTGAAAACTGATCCGAGGTCAGCGAAGACGCTACTGGTGAAAGAGAAGAATTGCGCTTGCCTTGGCTGCTCACCTGGCGGGGTCGGCCTGCTGGTGGCGTCTGGGGACCGACTCACCAGTTCCAAATGACTGGGACTAGCCACAATCTACACACGGACATTCAAGATGAACTGAGCGAGCAGTGTCTGGGATAGTATGGGATGGATAACGATAAAAATTCATGACTATTCTAAATAATGTATATGATTGATGCGTTATAGTAATGGGTCGATGGGGACGGGTCTCGAATAAGCTTCGGCTTCTACCCGTCAGCCCTTCTTTCGGATGTCAATGTTGCAAATGATGTGATGTGATTGATGTGAGCTGTAATGTGTCTGAAAGGAAAAAATGAATAAACTAAACTAAACTAAACTAAACATTTCAATTCTAGATATGTGCTTGTTAGATTTTGTAAATTATACATATTATTATATCATATATTATGGTTGCGGTATATGGAAATGATAAGAACTTTTAATTTAGTGACGATGCAATGGTGATTAATGGGGTAGGAACATTTTAGTTTATACTTCTTACTCCTTTTCGAACTGTATATCTAAGTGTGTAATTTATTACCAACGATTGGGTTGTTCACTGTTTTACTTGCTTTTGTTTGTATGTTTGTGTGAAATGTCTTTTTTTTCTTTTCTCACAAATGTACGTTTGTTCCTTTATTTGATATATGTTCAAAATAACACACACAATAAAAACTATATTTAAAAAAATATTAATATCACATAATGTGAAAAGAACTACAAAATATGCTCAAAGTAAAACATGGAAGGACTGGAAAATATGTTGAGGATTAAGCGAAACTTTATCTGTATTGTTGTAAAATGTGTAATTCATCTGTAAACTTGCCACCCTGCCCTAAATTCTCAGTAAATGATGTTGCCAATGAATCATGTTAACCCATAGTAAACTTGAGATGACACTTAACTTTTCATCCAAATGGAGTGTGGGAGTCAAACTGTTGTAACAGCTTCAGTAATTCTAAAGTGCAAGTAATGCTACAGAAGGTGAACACTAAAAGGTTTGCATTATTTAGTAGTATTACATAAAAAAAATAAAATGAAAATGAAACAAACACTATTGTGTAAATGTACAGTCCACTGTCTCCAGGTGGCATTACGACATTTGTTGGTCAGATTTTACAATGTGAATTTAAAAAACCAAATCCTCAATCCAAAATGTTCTTATTTGTTCCATGTTCCATGCAACAACACTCCACACAAAGTGCTGCGGTTGAGCAATTGGTCAACTTTTTTCATTCAATATTCTAAAAATGGTAGTATGAATGTGTCATTCACATTTTCAATTAAAGTATTTATTTATTGACTGCACATTTCAACTTTCCCCAAATATAAAGTCTTGTTGTTACTAACATAGACGTTATGTGTATGTTCCCCTCATTCAAGATTTCAGAACATACAGTAGTTAATATACTACAATAGTGCTGTAACACAGTCCTGGCTGACTTTATTGGTCCCTGGGAAAATGTTATGTGGGCCACATAACATTTTGCAATGCACACGTTTTATTTTGTGTGTAGCAACAAAAACAACATTTATGCGGGAAGTAGCTAGAACAAGGCTAGTACAACACAATGGGGATGGTTTAAAAATTAAAACAAATAGGAAAAAAGCATCCAGAGTTTTGGCTAGGGTACGGTGCAGGATCCTGGAGATTAAAGTTTGGTAAGTTATTTGAAACGAAAAAGGAAAACCTTTCCGTGGGTCAACGCACCAATTCAGTTAACAATCTAATACATTTAAATGGGATAAGTTCATTTATTTATTTATTTATTTTATAAAAATACAAGTATGTACCATAGCTGAGCAGTTTTAAAGGGACGGTAACGTGAAAATCAACCTTTTGGAGCTTTTAGCCATGTTAAAATGATAATTCCTCATCAAAAGCATGACTGAAGTGGTGTTTTCCTTCATTCGCCCCTCTATGAGAAATTCGAGGTCATTCTGCTCTTCAAGCACCAACCCCTCTCAACCTGAGAAAACGAGGGAGTGCTCACTTTATGACATCATAAAGTGCGGACCAACCCCCGCATGCACCGCCTCTGCGGTAAACGCACACCCACTTTCTCTGAGACCTCCATGGGATAGTGACAAAAGTAGCCTTTATCAGTAAACATTCTGTCCAAATAAATTCAAAGCAATCAATTATCCTTCACATTTGCAATGCCAAAGTGCAATGACAATTGGCCGTTTTAAAGTCTCAAAGGTTGACTGTAAAACATCTGCACTTTTAAACCCAACTGAATGAATGGTGTAGAGGTTAGTGTGCTCATCCTGTAAGTGGAAAGTCCTGGAATTCTGTCCTGCTCATTCATGGTGTTTTACTTCAGCTTAAAAAAAAATAGCCAGCAAAATACCAAATTTTTCATAAAAAATTACATCACCATGGTTTCAAAAATAAGATTTAATCATTATATGCCTATAGTTAACTGTGGAATGGCTTAAAATATCGAGATATGTCCCCTTTGAATAGTGTTCTTAAAAATGGCAGACAACGCTTACCTGCACCTCCAACCTCAAGACTGTCCTTGTGCATCAGAGAAAAAGAGAGAGCGAGGCTGCTGAAATGGAGCACCAAGGCCAGGCATCACTGCAACACCAATCTCAAGAGCATAAACAGCATTTTTGTTGTTGGTTTTTTTTCCCCCACAAGAACTGCAGACAGTTAATTTGAAGCTCCTCAAGTTGTGTCCCCCAAATACAAAGGTTTTGTCTGTGCTTCAAAGTGTTACGAACACTTGATCGCATGGGTGAGACACCAACGATGTAGAGGGGACGGATTGACTTTGCAGGACTCCAACAAAAAAAGCAGAGGGAACTTTACTGCCCTATACAGCACATTGTTATAGAGGTGAAATAGTAGGCCTATACATTTGAAGATATTGAATGACATGCTGGACAAATAGCATGGTACTTGTGTTAAAATCTTTGAGTGATTTGTTTTGTTGTAGAAAATAAATTCTTGCACTTATGGTTGGATTGCTGTTCAACAGTTGTGCCATCTTTGAAAGGCAATTTTTATGAAAGCGAGCGCTTTTCGCACAGGCGTGGGGGCAAAAAAAACAGTTGGTGGTTACCGGTACTATTATTATTATTATTATTATTATTATCATTATTATTATTATTATTATTATTATTATTATCATCATCATTATTATCATCATCATCATTATTATTATTATTATTATTATTATTATTATTATTATTATTATTATTATTATTATTATTATTATTATTATTATTGTTATTATTATTGGGGTTGCTTCAGCCTTTGTTGTTGGAGAGTGGATCTTTTTGTATATGTGTTTGAGTAACGGTATTCACGTATTAGATGCTGTTCCGTACATTGGTTCAAGGAATGAGTCATGCACATATTTTTTAAAATGCCATTTTTGATCAGATAGTGTGACGTTCTATGTGGCCCACCAGTAGTGCTGACAAAAAATTGTGGCCCCCTCCATCATTTAAGTTGCCCGGCGTCCCTGGTCTATTATACGTCATGCCGCATTATCCCTTACTATAAAATCTAATTTGATTATATTAATACAATATTAGTATTTGGGGGCGGGGACAACCATGTGTAAACTGACCATTTGTCTTTCAGGATTGCGATTAACATCTGTGTTTGTGCTTGTTTGTTTGCGTGCTGAAATATTGGCACCAACACAGGAAAGAAAATAGGGCATGATGATGACTTAAAACAGACAGACAGAGAGAGAAAGCGAGACACAGAAAGACAGACAGACACTGAGAAAAAAGAGACAGACAGAGAGTCCAAACGAGAAGAAATGGAGCGCAGCACATCAATCATTAGGATGATTATTATGGCAGTTGGCATGGCAACAATATCCCATCCCCCCACTCCTCTCCTCTCCCCTGCTATCGTTCTCGATTTTTCTTTCTCAAATCAGTTCAAATGCACTTAAATGCCATGGAAGGCATAGGAAAAAGACATTGTGAGAGTATAGATTAGAATGAGCAACAAAGAAAGCAGGACAACATGAAAGCACATCGCAGTATAATAGTTCCACCAAAGCAACAGCATTAGTCATTTCATTATGTTAATTTCACATGCCAGATGTTGGAGGTTCTCTAAATCCTTATTGTATTGTGATAATCGTAAACGGGCTGTTTGAGGAAGTTATCAGCTGTATGAGTACATTACTGTAACGAGGTTACTGTTCTCTCACAGCAATGAAAGCTACAATGTTCCTTGTTTGTTTTTTTCCCCTTTTTTTTTCTGGTGGTAACAGATGGTGGAAGGACTGTGGATGAGAAGTACATAAGAAGCACCACCAGATGTAACATGAGAGCTTGAGAAGAGACTAAAATCATCAGCCTCGATCTTTCTGTTTTCATTATTTCCACTTGACATTTGGACTTGGCTGCAACAATTTGCCACGACACCACAACGACATTTGTGAAATTTAACACTGATATATGTTGTTCATCATCACAAAAGCATCACATTTACTCTTCACAATGTCTTTGCAAAGTCATACGATTACAGTTGGACCCTTAAGGGTCAAATATTGTTTAGTTTTAAATCCAGAAATAATGGAAATATAATTGGATGCAGTTGCTGCTTTAAAACACTTAATAACTGTACAGGCAATTTCAAACACAGACTTGACTGTTTGTGACTAAGGACCCTGTTTTTGTGACCGGCACAAATCGGGAAAGCCGAGCACAATGAATCTGCATTGAGGCGGGTTAGACATGGTGCTGGTAATTTCTCAGATTCATGCAAGCCAGTGTATTTAAAAAAAAAAGGGTGATTTGCGCCATTGTGGACGTGAACACAGCCACCAATCAAAGCAGCACATCATCATTCCCTTTAAATGCGGTCCACTCCCATCTCACTTGGAGGCATATCTGTGCAGAAAAGGACACAGCGAACCGTGCGTGACCAGAGCATTGTCACTGGTCTTAGCGTGTGTGACAACAAATAATGTAAACTCTAATAATGTGTTCAATCAATTAATTTATACAATGATCCAGTGGCTTTGATGCCCACTGTTATCAACTTGTCATAGTTACAAATTGGTGGAGGGGGTCAGAGAAGATTCGGCCAGTGAGCAGTGTATCGGTGCCACACAGGGTGTGTTTCAGGCGGCCATGAGCACGCCAATGGCCTGCTGATAGAACCAGGGACTGTTGCGTTGCACTGGCATGTTGAAGATCTCACTGACTGTAGTTACAACATTCCAACAATAGATGGTGCTAATTGACTGTGAAGAGGTCATCGGTGGCTTAAATAGAGTACAACGCACATTTATGTTGTCTGTGGAAGGCATACAAATGTACCGGTAATGCCTTGCGGCAAATAAATTTGCGTCAAACTATTTTTTGGATCAACTTGGTCAACTTTTTCCCCAGGCCTAAAACAGTATAGCGACTATAGTTGAAGGGGAAAAAATAGAAACAATAGAAAAAAGCTATTTTCTTGTATTTAAAATGGTTGCCCAATAAACAGCTCCCCACAATTAATAGCCCTCTTATTGTAAATTGTAATCTAACTAACTTTTAAAAATCCTAATCAGTTAAGTAACAAAGTTATTTAAAAAAATCAAGTAATCTGTAACGTAACTAATTTACTTTATGCACATATACCGTGGATGGATGGATGGATGGATGGATGGATGGATGGATGGATGGATGGATAGATAGATAGATAGATAGATAGATAGATAGAGAGATAGATAGATAGATAGATAGATAGATAGATAGATAGATAGATAGATAGATTACACGAGTCAGAAAGCCTCATTGGCATAATGTAGAAAGTAGCCAGGTATCTGCAAATTACTAAATGATTACTGGCATTTGCATTAATCAGATAAAAGCTTCATTTGGACGCGAGGAAATGGGTGTTGTTATTAGTCACAAGCAGCTGCAGCCTCAATGATGGACCATGTGAAGCAGGTGGGAGGCTGGTGAGTCAAACAGAAATGTTCTATGTGCACCAGACTGAAGCAGCAAATAATAAAATATCTTTATGGATGACATTTAGCTAAGTTCAGGGTGATGTGTGGAACTCTGCCCCTCTTTCTCTTCCTGTCTCTATCTATCTGTCTGTCTCTCTGTATTTTCTGGGTCTTTGCTCTGACACAATTACACTTCAGCTCCTATCAGCTCGCTAGATGCTCCACTGCACCCCAGGAATGGATGGATGCACATATACACTCACATGCACACGCACACACACACACAACCACACACACACACACGCACACACTTTTGGATGCAACTAGAATTTGTGATTCAGGATTGTAATTGTTGATGACTACAGTGTACTACTACCAGTACCCTTTGTCCCAGGTTAGGGTAACTAAATCAGAAAGAGATAAAAAAAAAAAAAAATGGGTGTTGACTTTCAAGTACTTATTTTCATCAGAGAAATAAGATGTTCTGTAAGTACACAAGACGAGATGGCAGCATTTGATGGCATCAATTATAAGACATTGAACACTGCGATTTATAAAACTAATAAACTGCATCACAGTCTGAATAGATTACTAATGATATGGGGAAATGGTTGCCCCTAATTGTATGGTTCAATGGTGCAATGAGTCAACTAGCCAATCCGAAACATACTGTATATACAGTCCAAACAATTAATATAAAAACAATGTTGACTTTTTTTCTCACGGCATATCGACCTATTCACTCTATTATGTATAATTTCTAGATGGCTGGGTCATTTCTGAGACAGTAAAGCTGTTCTTGTTTCAGAGTTCCATTTGCTCCTCAAGAGACAATGTTGACTCACTGTGGAGCAAAGATGTTGCTATCCTCAAAAAGAGTGAGAATCGGACGATATACAAAGCATGCGATGTTACAGACCAGCCACATTGTGGGGAAACCCACAGTTCATTCTTTCTGTTATTACCCAAAAGGTCAGCATCATGTGAGTATGCGCACATCAACTGACTGTAGCTTATTCGGCATATGCTGGATAAATTAACATTTGGTTTCTTGCAGAAGGCTGACCTGGTAATATGTCATGTGGTATGTTGTATAACTGCCACAGATTCCAAAATGTTACACTTGATGTTACATTGCATTGACACCTTCTTCTTGTATGGCTTACCTTAGGTTTCATCTTTATGTAGCTATCGTTAAGACACATTTGCAATAAATTCTTATTTTTTCATTGGTTGTTAAAGTAAATTAGCATGAGTCTGAAAATTTGTAATGGAGAAGTGAATCTGCAATGCTGGAAAATCTGTAATGAAAGTATTTTGTTGTGGAGGTCCTCAAATCTTCATAATGAAGCCAAAATTCTGCCACAACTGCTAACGGCCTGTAATCATGCCCTTGTGTTTAATGACAGGCTGCATTTAATTACTTCCCCACATCTCTATCTTTCCCTCTTCCTCTTTCTTTCTTTCTTTCTTTCTTTCTTTCTTTCTTTCTTTCTTTCTGTGCGTGACGCATGCTGTTTCAAAAGCGTGTTAGTGACAAGCAGAAGGCCTGCAGTATATCAAGTTAACAAGCAACATAAAACTTGACATGTTAATGCTACATGTGCAAATTCATTGATTATAGTCTCAAAAAGGGATCGATAAACACAGGGTAGCCAATAGCCGTTAGCCTAGTCTGGCACGTTTGTTGTTGTTTTGTTTTTTGTTTTTAGTTTGTTTTTGTTTTTTTAACACACGATCGCTACTGAACTTGCTATAAATGACCGGATCGGATTTCCATCGACTGAGCAGCTTATGGGGTCATTTTTGGCAAGTCCCGCAGCGATCATATGTAAAGAAGTGCCATTTTCCAGGTCTCTTTTCTCTCTCTCTCTTTTTTTTTTTGGAAAGCCGACAGCGGATAGTTGACACGCATGAACCATCGCAATAAACGGGTCTCTCGCGAGAGGAAGCTCCGTTTTGTAAACTGGAAGGCCAACAGCTTCCACACATGCGCAATGAGAAATAAAGTTGTGTTAGTCCAAGAGGTTGTTTCTGTACGTGCGCTTTTGAATGGCAAAAAGGCTGACAGTCAAGCTGCATGGCTGACAACGCGCATGCGCATAATTAGCTTACTTGGCTAGCAATCAGTGGCTTTGCGTCAAGGAGATAGAGGGCCGGCAAATGCCAGATATCATGCCCGAGGAGGCTCCAGCGTTCTCGGCCGTGCTCCGCGGTCCTCCGTCCAGCTCCAGGAATGCTCCAAGAAAAATATCATTTCAAGTGGTCGTCCTACTGGAGTAATCATCACGGAAACGGGGAAGAATTTTGTCCCTCATTTTCAAGAAAGGAAGTACGAGAAACATCAGTGGCTAGTTGCAGTTACAGGTGAGCAAACTTAATTGTTGGTTGAAACCTTTTTGCAGCTCTAATGCGATTTCATTTTTTTCCTTGTCCCGGGTTGAACCCACATCATGGCCACGAGCCAGTTCTGAATACTGTAAATTCTAACCAATTGGCAAATTGTGATTCTGTCATTTTACTCACCACGGAGCTGGTTACATTACAGTGTGTACGTATCAACCTGCGTCAGTCCTGAATATTTCCGCTTTAATTTTATACCTACACAGTGGTATAAAATAATATTTAATTTTGAAATTAATAATAAAAATACCCCAAAAAATTTCATATACGTGACACTTCAGCATGTCCACTCGAAAAAGTCACCGCTCACCACTTATAGATGGATGGATGGATGGATAGATAGATAGATAGATAGATAGATAGATAGATAGATAGATAGATAGATAGATAGATACTAAAAATGGGGGGGGGTATGCTCTTCTTCTCGGTTGGTATGGTCTTGAGAACAACACTCCATGTATGACAGTCAGTAATGAAAAAAAAAAATGCTAATAATCTACTAATACCTGAAAATATTTCCATTTTACTTGACGTACAGTGTATACTTATGTCCATGGAAATGTTTATATTGGAATTTTAATCAACTGGAAATGGACTAGTGTCACGTACTGGATTTTTTTCGACTTTCGAGGTTTAACTGCAGAATGGAACAACTGTGTTTTTGCTCATCTTACCCTTCAGCTGTGAAGTGTAATTTACTTCTGAGGTTAAAACCTGATATCAGTAACTGTGCATTTGAAAAGACATGGCTGGAAGACAAAAGAAGCCAATTATTATACAGTATATTCAACACACAAACAAAACATGCTTGCTTTATAACAGAAATGATATTAATCTTGAAATACACATTTCCTCTAGTCCAGCTCGGAAGACTTTGGATCGGAGAATGGTTACTTGCTCTATTGATCTCCAGCTAATCACTTTGGTACAGTGTCAACGAATGTATTTTTCTGTGTCACTATTTTGTTCATCCATATATATTCTGTCAAGCAGTTGCAAGGTGGTTCACATACACAGTATTTCAGTTTCCAGTTCTACTGTAAAATACTTGCTGAAGATGGCAGCTTCCCACAAACAAGAAACCAAGGCAAGAAAATTTCGCCATTGTGGTTATGAGTATTCTCTTTTCTTCTCTTCCCACAGCAGAGCTTGTAAACAGTTGTTCAGCACTTGCATTTCTTTCGCGTCAACACAGAGCCCCCTGCTGGCCATCAGTGATACTTTCTGCATCAACCATCCATCCATTTTCCATACTGCTGGGAGCAAGAGTGTACCCCGGTCGACTCCTGGTGAAAGGCGGACGACCCTGTTGAATGGTCGCTGGTCAGTCGCAGGTCACTTTGTACCACTTTGAATAATCAGTGACTGGAACAAGAACACTGCAGTGAGTCTATTTCTGAACATAAGGAAGAAGGTTTTTTATTGTTCAGTTTCTCACAAAATGCAAAAAAAAAAAAGACAAAAAAAAGTGAAAATTCCATTTGTCTGCAAAGGTTACAAATTATAGTAGTTCCGAATGAACCAACAAAATAAGAACAATTTCAACAGCTCAACATGACAATCTAATCTTGTCTAAGTACTGTATGTACTGTATGTACGTTTTGCAATTAGATGTTATCGCCTGTATACACAGCGCTATGAAAAAGTATTTGCTGTCTTCTCAGTTGTTTTTATGTTTTTATTTTTGCAAAGTTTCACCATAGTTTCTGGTCACTGAAGTTGTTCACTTTGTACTAGTGACACAAGGTCAGACTCCAATTGATTCGAAATTAACTCCAAAACCTTTCCTTTTTATTATACTGTAATTATTAGTGTTTGTCTGGCAAAAAAACAAAACAAAACAAAAACAAAAACGTTGAAACACTGACTGGGAAAAGGGGTTGGCATGTGGAGACCCTTGGTTGAAAGATAGCATGTTCATAATGGGCCTTGGATTTTGTGATGGTATATACAAAATGTTGACGGAAGATTGGATATTTCGTTCCTGGAATCCACCACAGGACCGACTACAGAGGATCCGTGTGTACGTACACAAAGGGTTCATTTCATTCTCTGAATCTCTTGCAAATACTGAAATACTCAAATACCCTTTGATTTGGGAAACTTATATTACGAAGAAAACATTGCATTATTTCTACACAAAGAAGAAAAGTCCTCTGCAAATAATACCAATTACACCTCGCGTTACAACTCAAGTCAGTGAGTGATGTTTGCGATAATTGGCTCCCACAATTGTTTATCATGCAGGAACATGCACCTGGTAAATAAGGCCTGAAACATAATAACGTAATTGAAATCTGACATGTCATGTTGTATGTTTTTTTTTCCTCCAACAAAAACGGAATTTTGAGTTTTTAATTTTGAGCTGTGTTGTTTTCTAAATGCCTTCACAATCTTTGGTGATTTTTAATAATAGTTTGTTGTACGCAATGGTCAACACTAGGTGTCAGGAATTAGTCATCTAAAATATGAGGTAGTTGTACCTGAGGTTTGTATCTATCTAGAAAAGTATCAATGTAATCAAATAGAGGGAATATACATTTGAGATAAAAGATGATGAAGTTTGTTTTGAAATATGGACATAAGACAGACAACCACATTCAACAAAGATAATCACACTTCCATACGATAATGCTGTAAATCACACCTGACTCTTATGTCATATTTTGTGGGCGGGTGGACCCAAATGCTGGGAAACAAGGCAGCGAGGGAGGTACAAATTCAAAAAGGCAATTTAGTTCAATAAAAACAAAAAGGAAAATAAACTGCTTAAAATCATAAATAAAGGAACAAAGTGTTCCCTTAATTGTTTTGAGCGGTGTATATTGTTATATAGTGCTCTGCGATTGTCTGGCAACCAGTTCAGGGTGTACCCCGCCTACTGGCCGAAGCCAGGTGCGATAGGCTCCAGCACCCCCGCGACCCTTGTGAGGAAGAAGTGGTTCAGAAAATGGATGGATGGATGGATGGATATTGTTATATATGTACTGAAAAAAAATCGAAAAATAAAGGGAACACTTGACATGAGTCAAAGTAACAAACAGTAACAAAACGTGATATCATATGGAAAATTTCCCAGAGCCAACCCAAAGGGATCAATAAAGTCAAGTCTAAGTCTAAAAATGGACATGATAACATGGACATGATGGGATTTTGGAACTAGGGGGAACAAAGCTTATGAAGAAACATATAAAACTCTGAATATTGGAACAAAGACATTAAAAGCATTTTATTCATGTACAGCAATTTTATACAGCAATGCCTGTCTTTAAAGCTCTTTATAAAAAAAAAAAAAAAAAAAAAAAAGTGGAGATGAGTTATTCTGTTTAAGGCACCTCACCAAACACAAATATCTCCCCATCTTTAATGTGTTGACAACTTCACACAGCAAACCAGTATGTCATTTGACAGAACCGAATAGTAGCTAGTAGCCTTATAGCAAATGTGTCACACCTATTAAGGATTTGTGTGTTTCTACGTGATAGGGCCTCCGCATGATTGTGTTTCAAACAGTGTCATCCAGTGGACTCCGACCGTTGCAAAAAAAAAAAAAAAATCACTTAGTAGCTTCACCCAGTCAACTGAACATGTCAGCCGTGGGGAGACGGAAGGGTAGTTATTATGTAAAATGAAGAACAGCTCACTCAGAGACACATCCTGAGATGTAATAACAAAAGGTTTATTGAAACTGGTTGTTTTATTTCATATTTGATGGGCCGGAAAGAACTCAAAATACCCAACTATTGTGTACAAACACTTCAAAAGTGAAAAATTCTCCCATCAAATGTTACTCGTTAATGTATTACAACTATTAGCACACTAATCTTACATGAGACAGTTTTATACACATCACGCTAACGTTATAGCCTATCTACAACTTTTATATTACTATTAATGTCAAATATTTTAGATACAGCATAGTGTCACATACATACGAGTTCTTCATCTCTTTAAAGATCTCTATTCAGTTTAACTGCATGTATGATGAGAGAGAGAGAGAGAGAGAGAGAGAGAGAATGTTAAGGAAGAACCAGAGAAATTATAATTTTCCAACTTCAGTCTGGAGATCTACTGCCCTTTGTTATCCCGCTCCTTCCCTCTGTTGTTGCTGCTCCTCTTCACATCACCTCTTTCTTCCCTGCCATCCAAAATAAATAAATAAACAAATCATCAACATATGCATCAGACTGAAATGAAAGCAAAAAATGAACCAGATGTGAGATGAGACGTATAAAGGAAGGGAACACTGGAAACATTTATTGCTCCTGTGGTTCTGGTAGTTTACTTAAGGTGATGGAGATTGAACATTCAAGGGTATCATAGTATTTTAAAAGCTGACGATATGGAAAAGACTTCGCCAGTAATTAGCATTCATGCTGGGTGGGGGTGGGGCTGAGATTTTTACATATTTATTTATTTATTCATTTATGTATTTATTTTTTATTATAAAGAAATCTTGAATCTCCTTGTGCTTACATAGATTTTCTCCAGGCACTTCATCCCAGATTCCAAAAATATGAATGTTGAATTAAAGACTCCAAATTGTCTACTGGTCAAAATGAACGTGAATGGTTGTATGAGATGTGTTTGACTTGAATCTAGTGGACCACAGCTCGAAGTCACCAAATAACTGGCAATTTTCATGTAATAGTAATGGACGCTGTAGGAGAGAGGAATAATGTTGTGGGAGAGGCAAAAAGCTCGTAATAAAATAAAATGCCACCCTAAAGCACACCAGAAAAAGTCGCTAGATTTGTTGCTAGCCGCTTTTGACACACACAAAAAAAAGTCACCAAGAGGCTTTAAAAAGTCATCAGATTTAGCGAGAAAGTCGCCAAGTTGTCACTTCTCACCCACAAGTCAGATAGGATAGGCTTTGCTTCAACACTTGCATGAGCCTTGAGGATACGTGCAATCGAAATGGATTCATGGATAGTTTGCTGAATGAAAGTACACATCAAACTGTATTTATAATTGCTTCACATATTTACGCAGCTTGACAGTAAATTAAAAAAAATCCACACAAATGCCAGGATGAAAAAACTGAGACCAAAGAACTGTTCATTTGGCATTCTTGTTCTTTTGCAGTGAGCAGTGGTAAGTTTATGGCCAAAAAGTTCAGCCTTGGTTTCATCTGACAATGACACATTTTCCCCACACGTGTTTGAGAAAGATTTTAAGTGTGTCTTTGCCATTTTTTTTCTTTGTAAGATGCGGCTTTTGTATTGCAACCCAACAACCATCCATCCATCCATTTTCTTGACCGCTTATTCCTCACAAGGGGGGTGCTGGCGCCTATCTCAGCTGGCTCTGGGCAGTAGGCGGGGGACACCCTGGACTGGTAGCCAGTGGTGGCCAATCGCAGGGCACACAGAGACGAACAACCATCCACACTCACAAACACACCTAGGGACAATTCGGAGTACCCAATTAACCTGCCATGCATGTCTTTGGAATGTGGGAGGAGACCGGAGTACCCGGAGTACCCGGAGAAGACCCACGCGGGCACGGGGAGTGCAACCCAACAACCATAGCTCAAAAATATGAAAAATACAGGAGATTGTTGTCACATGTATTTTCCAGAAATTTCTGCAGTTTCTTCAATGTAGACCTTGTAGAGTAGTTCGAGTCACGTTCACAAATGAGGGAAGAATGGATAAACGACAGGTTTGAGGTGTGAATGTTTGCAAGTGTTGGCAAATGTAGCAAATGCCTGGCTGGATGAGAAGTGCGGCCATGCAGGAAAATCCATCTAATTCTAAGTTCTAAGAATATCTATTATTATTATACTTAATGCTGAAATATGCTTTTAATAGTCATGTTAATATCTACACTGCAAAAATCTTACATAACGTGCCTTATCTCGTTTGACAGCTTGCATTGACGTCACCCCAAAGCTTGCTTTAATGTTTAGATATTATGTCTAGCAGCTGGACATCAACTGTGGTTAAAATGAATCATTTAGCCTTAAAAAAACACAAAAAAAACAATCTGATTGTGACTGAAAACACTGTCAATGTAGTAAGCAAGAACCAGAGCAGCAGTACATTAAGGTGAACTGTAGAGCATTTACACAGCTAACAAGACCAAAGTATATCTATCAAGACTCAAGTTGTATCAAAAACACACCAGAATTATCATTTAATATGACAAGAAAGAGTTCAGGATTATTAAATGATTCCAACTTTAAAGCTAAATAAATATTTCTGTTTGCATAGGCGTGTGGAATTGTCATGACTGGGTCATGCCAGGGTTAAGTTTGGGTCATGCAAGGGTTATGTTTGGGTCATAACTGTGAGGTCAAGTGTCTGTTTTGAAGTGATGTAACCAGCATCTAGTTTCAACTGGTCTTAAGCTATGTGATGTCAGGAGCTATGTGACGTCAAGAATCTTTCATCTCTTTATCTAGTCAACAGCCAATCAGATAATTCCATGTCAGTCCTGTTACCCACATGTCTAACCACAGCCAATCTGATCGATTCCTTGTCTATATAAGCCTAACTGAGAAGCGTGTGTTTTGTCGGATTATTCCTCTGTCCTTCCTGGATGCCTTCTCGTTGCTTCTGGTCAAGTCAAGTTAGTTCCACGCCTCTTGATGTTATGCAAATAAAGTGTTAAACTCTTATTTGTGTCTGCACTTTTGGGATCCAACCTCAGAACGTAACAGAAATATTGTTTGAAAAAAAAACGTTTGCTGTTCTTACAGTATTTTAATTCCATCCTCATTATGGATACAGGGTGATGATTTATGCATGGAGAACTGGCAAATTATGTCAGAAGTGGGATATGTCCTTGGAGGAAATGCCTTATTGTACCATCTAAAGTAGTACACAATGAAACGTCTGTGCCATAATTTTGTAATGTGAAAAGTGTTTTTTCAAGCTTCCCAGAATTTGACCAGCATGACACGAGACAAAAAGTTAGGGTAACTTGTCTGTCTCTGACCCTTGGGTTCTCCCCACTACCTCCCATTTATACAAACTCTTTACTTCACAGGTGCATTTGTCCTGGTGCAACCAAGACAGTATCCACTTACACCATAAACAACAGTCCTCTGTTTTCTTCGTCTTTTTCCCCTTACCTCACACTGTTTCCATCTATTTGGTATTTCCCCTTTTTAAATTGCAGCAGCCTAGTAGCTTGTCCCCAAAATCTCCCCTTGCTGTCTTCTCACTAAACACTTCAATTTAGGTCAGTCTGCACATTATAAGTTTCTTCCCAGAGACATTGATATAGTACATAGCACATTTCTGCTTCAAGTTCCTGAGCACTAAGCAAGCAAATTTAGTCTTCTTTCCTCTGGCATATAAACCTTCCTGCTGCAGTGTTTCTGAGCTACTGCACATTCAGAATGTCCCCATACTCCAAGGACTGTACACTATATAGGGTAGCGCCAGATTAGTAAATGAACTGGGATAGATCTTTTGGGACTTGATCCATTACAATGTGGTTCCAGAGGGCTGAAAAGCTCAGGGACAAGATCCCAACTTTTATTAAAAGAGTGTTCTGTGTTTTCGGGAAAGAAAAAGAATATGACGTCACAAAGTAACTTTTGACAGGCTCTTATACCTTCCATGTTTGTGTGTGTAGATCTTATTTTTTGAGTTGGCAGTGGAATGTGAGAATCACTGGAAAGCCGCCCTAACAGTCCGATCGCTCAGTGGTTGGGTTGGTCGGAAATTGTCTCCCAGCATCCCATCATTCCCCTCTGGCAGCTCTGCGCCCTTTACATGTGAACGTAGCCTCCGAAACTCTTCAATCTGTAGGGTCAAAAAAAGATCAAATTACATGTGTGGCCAAACCAAGGTTATTTTAGTTAACTAAAACTAACGGAAAAAAAAAACTAAAACTAAAATAAAAAAATTTAAAAAATCAATTTCGTTAACGAAATAAAATAAAAACGAAAATTGCTTTAAAAAACAAAAAACAAACATTAACTGAAACTACATTTCATGTTCATAAAACTTACTAAAACTAACTATAATTAGTGCAAAAAATGTGCTTCATTTTTGTCTTTGGTATAATTTAATGCATGAGCATTTGGGGATGATTTTAAATGTGGTTTTAAGCAGAGGTGGTTAATCCAGGTCCAGAAAGTAAAAACCCTGCTACAGTTTGGCTTTAGCCACAGGTGCATCTAATCAACCAGCAGGTAAACAAGTTACTTACCAATCGGTCAAGAAGAACCTCCTGTGACTAAAGCCAAACTGTGGCAGGGTTTTTAATTTCTGGACCTGGATTACCCACCTCTGGTTTTAAATAGATTTATTTTGATAATAACCGGACTAAGGACGTTTGAAAGTGTATCACACAGAAGTGACGTCATCTAAGAAGCCAATAGAAAAGCACCTTCAAATGACATCGCTCCCATTGTGGGTTTTTTTTTTTATATTGTGCACAAGTAATACACATGTTCATACACAAAAAATCAAACTAATATTGAAAATAACTAAAATGTAACAAAAACTAAGCATTTATTAAATAATTAAAACTAACAAAACCACCCTGAAAACTAATTGAAACTAAATAAAAATAATAATAAAAAACTCAAAACAAAATAAAACTAACTAAAATGAAAAATTCCCAAACTATAATAACCCTGGGCCAAAAAAATTATAGGTTCTTTGTAGCCTCAATGAATGAAAGGTTGGGTCAGTGTGACATTTCAGATACAATACAGGCACATCGTTTCAGTATTTAATACTTGAAATCATTCTCACACTGCTGTTTAAATAACAAACGAATGGCTGCAGTTGCCTATGAATATAAAGTCCCTTTTCCATTGTGCTGGTTCTACCCCAAAACAGCCTGTGTTTCCACCCTGTGTAGTCACATTTCTACATTATACTTTTTCGGGACCATGCGGTTAAAATGGAACCATTCCTCAGAACCTCTTCCAACCTGGTTCTAAAACGTAAGCAAGGTCGTGACATCACTGACATCCGTTTGGCCGACAGATGTGGGCAGTTTTTAAGCAATGTGACAGATGCACAGCTGGCGAAAATTTTTACCACAAGCTTCACAATTTCATTCATTGGTCCATATGAATTTGTAAAAATGATTGTTATAGTAAAGCACAATATATGTATACTGTATTTTTATGTCTTGGTGGCATCAAGCTGTCTTTTGCTGTCTTAAACCTATAAATTGTTTTTTCATCTGTATGAAAGCTTCTGTGCATTTGATGGGCTGTAATTTGTGACAATCGGCATTTCATGAAACCACAATTCATATTTTGAAAACAAGAGGCCAGAATAGCCACTCATGAAATCTTACTGCGGAACCACGCACAATGCGATTGTACAGTGGAAGCTGCACAGTTCAATTGATCCCACCCTAATCCCGCCCCATTTGAGTGGTGCCTGTTTTTAATGGAGAAACAACGGTATGGGGCCAAGTCGTTCTGGTACCTGTAATGGAAAACTGGCTTTAGAAACATTTATCTGTACATATTAACTTTGTTGTTGAATCAGAACTTTGTGTTAAATATAAACTACGCATTGGAACAAAGAATTGCCACTACTTGACAGAAGGAGAAGGTGCCAACATTTTGGCCTATTCATGGAGGAATTTGAAGAAATGCTGTCAGTAATTTGTACCGACTATGATTATCTGGTCTTAACTGGAGACTTTAACATTCATGTTGACAACAACTTGGATAAAAATACCAAAGAATTTTGTAATATACTTGATACTTTTGGTCTCTCACAACATGTAAAAGGTCCAACACACAATCAAGGTCACATTCTTGATCTCGTCATCTCTAAAGGTGTTGACATTTTATCTGTTGAGGTGAAAGATCTGGCTATTTCAGATCATTCCTGTGTGTTTTTTGAATTACAAACAATCCCAGAAGTTCAAACAACTACTGTCTCGATTAAAAAAAGGTACATAAATGAGAATACAAGCAACATGTTTATGGAATTAATGGCTGCATCACCAACTGTAAATGCAGAGACCGTTGATGAACTTCTGGATGAATTCACCTCAAAAATCTCAAATGTTTTGGATGCTGTTGCTCCTATTAAAACTAAGACCATTTCATCCCGAACTAAAACACCTTGGAGGTGTACTACCAACATAATGACTTTGAAATCTAAATGCAGAAAAGCAGAGCGAAAGTGGAGAAAAACTAAACTCCAAGTTCATTTTGACCTGTACAGACAATGTCTTTGTCATTTTAACCAAGAGTTAGTAATAGCTAGACAACAACACTTTTCTGAAATTATTAGTAGGAACCTCAACAATACACGCACTCTATTTGGCGTGGTTGACAAACTTACAAATCCCCCAAATCAAACAGCGCCAGAACTCCTCTCAACAGATAAATGCAATGAATTTGCCTGCTACTTTAGTGAAAAAGTACAAGCCATCAGGTCAAACATTGTTACAAACCAGCAAAATAACAAAACGATGCTGCACTTAAAATCACCTAGGAATAATTTAATTACCATGACAGAATTTGACTCAGTGGATCAAAATACTGTAGTAGACTTGGTTCAGCAATTGAAACCTTCCACGAGCTGTCTTGACACAATTCCATCTGGCTTTTTCAAAACCATTGTGAAATCTGTTCAGATCGATTTACAACAAATAATTAATTGCTCACTTCAATCAGGTGAACTTCCTAAATGTCTGAAAGTAGCCGCCGTCAAGCCCATTCTAAAAAAGAGAACACTGGATGTCTCCCTGCTAGCAAATTATAGACCAATCGCAAACCTTCCCTTCGTAACTAAAATAGTTGAAAAAGTGGTTTTTAATCAACTCAGCAATTTTTTGAGCTTAAACGGACTTTTGGATAAATTCCAGTCAGGTTTCCGACCTCATCACAGTACAGAAACAGCTCTGATTAAAGTACTGAATGATATAAGATTGAGCACTGATGCAGGGAAGGTATCAGTGCTCGTCTTGTTGGACTTCAGTGCAGCATTTGACACGATTGATCATAATATACTGTTAGACAGGCTGGAAACTTGGGTGGGATTAAATGGAACAGTCCTTAAATGGTTCAGGTCCTATTTGGAGGAAAGGAGTTACTTTGTGACCATTGGAAATTTTGAATCTGATCGAAAGGCCATGACATGTGGGGTCCCTCAAGGGTCAGTCCTTGGACCCCTGTTGTTCAGTCTGTATATGTTACCTTTGGGTCAAATGCTTCAGAACACCGATGTTGACTATCATAGTTATGCAGATGACACACAACTGTATTTATCGATGTCCCCAAATGACAGCAGTTCTATTAACGCATTGTGTCATTCTCTAGAGCAAGTTAACAACTGGATGAACCAAAATTTCCTTCAGCTGAACGAAAACAAAACGGAGCTCATTGTTTTTGGCAATAAAGAAAAGAGGATTGCTGTTAAAAAACAGCTTGAGTCACTGTCTTTAGAAACTAAAGACCAAGTTCGAAATCTTGGGGTACTAATAGACTCAGATCTGACCTTCAGCAATCATATTAAATTCATCACTAAAACAGCCTTTTACCAGCTGAAAAACATATCCAGACTGAAGGACTGCATGCTTCAAGCAGACCAAGAGAAGCTTATCCATGCTTTTATCTCCAGCAGACTAGATGACTGTAACGGTCTTCTGACTGGACTCTCTCAAAAGAACATGAGACAATTGCAGCTCATTCAGAACGCTGCAGCTCGAGTTCTGACCAAAACAAAAAGATCAGAACATATTACTCCAGTACTTAAGGATTTACACTGGCTCCCTGTCAGCTGTAGAATCGATTTTAAAGTTCTGCTACTCGTCTATAAATCACTAAATGGTTTGGGTCCTGAATATATCCAAGAAATGCTGATTGAGTACAAACCCAGCAGGGCTCTGAGATCCACAGACTTGGGCCAACTAGTGGAACCCAGAGTTCGAAACAAACATGGTGAAGCTGCATTTAGCTATTATGCTGCACACAGAGGCGGCACGGTAGTCGAGTGGTTAGCACGTCCGCTTCCCAGTTCTGAGGTCTCCGGTTCGAGTCCAGGCTCGGACCTTCCTGGGTGGAGTTTGCATGTTCTCCCCGTGCCCGCGTGGGTCTTCTCCGGGTCCTCCGGTCTCCTCCCACATTCCAAAGACATGCATGGCAGGTTAATTGGGCGCT